>NC_056728.1:1771381699-1771526699 GCF_019279795.1 Protopterus annectens
TTCAAATGTACTTTAAATGAATGGGTGAGAAAACACTGATTCGCTCCTTGTTTAGCACCCCTGTCCCTCATTGATAAGGAAAACATGTTAACTGTCCCAACATAACCTTGTTTGGCTGGTTTCTGGGTTACTCACATGCAGAATATAAGGGCTAAAAACTATTATGGGAAAGCAGTGCTAGGCTTCTTAAGATCTAAACAGATCAATCTCCTAGTCAGTAACTATGAATCTATTTACCTATAAGGTCAGCTAATACAGCCAAGACTATATTTTTACTTCACTTTTCTTAGACCTATCAAAAGTTTTTGATACCATCTAACATCAACTTTTTCCTTACAGGCTAGCTAATTTAGACATAAATAAATAAATATAAAATAATTTGGTTCAAAATTTATATGGGTTACTGAATACGAAAGTGATCATGATTGGAAACACTGAATTGTGACTACACAAAAGAAATTCCTGAGAAACACAGTTAATATGTTTTTTTCAGGTAGCAAGCCCCCTGTACCCCCAAAGTGTGGGGGAGGGCAACCCTCACATCCTGAACTTATATATGCCAACTCCGTGGCTGCACCAACACAAAGAAGGAAAATTCCTCTAAAATGGCATTACTACCAGCATATCTCACTGACACAGATTTCATGTAGCAGTGTTGTGATCCTCTATGCCCTGATCCTCATGCAGCTGATGCTCTAGGAATCAAATTCTGTCCACCAGTTGGATATCAAAATACTTTTTCTTCTTACCAAGAAATCACTGTTGATATGCCACAAGTGTCCATATTAGGTTCCCAACATTTTAATGTTTTTATAAATATTGTGCATAAAACTGCTATAAATGTCTTACTTGTGCAATATGTCTTTAACTGAACATCAAATCATCAGAAAAGACAACTTTATTAAACTGAAACAAGTCTAACAGGGTATCTGCTCAAAAATGTTAAAAACGAAATTATTTTATTTTACATAAGACATTATTCAGAAGCAAATTGTTGATTTCAAAATACCATTTTAATAGCACCCTAGCTGAACAGCTATTGAGAGTAATTGTTGATCAGTACCTACACCTGACAAAAATAATGAATATGTGGTATGTTAAACCAACCAAAATCTAGAAATGCTATAGAGATTGATAGCATATCTATCTGAATCATCGTTACTCACAGGTCCTCATATGACTTTACTTCCAAGTTTACTCAAAAACTCACTTTAGTAAACTAGAACAGTTTTACAGAAAATATTTAAATGTGCTGCTAATTGCCCTAACAAAACACATCACTCCATAGGACTAAACCAGTTAGACAGTCAAGAAATTCAAAATTCTATCCTGATATCACAATTAAAAAGCAGTGCACAATATTCCTTTACAACCTAACAAGAGTCTAACACTACCAAAAAAAAAAAAAAAAAAAGAAACCCAAGCAACATACAGCGAAACTCGTTTGTGAAATACAGTTTAGAAGGACTGAGTGCTTTCATCTTAAATTATACAAGACTTCATCAAAAAAGGTCAGCAGCTAAGGGTCAAATGGTAAGGTTGTCCAGACATATCAGATGACATGGTGTTTGAGAATGATCTACATGATTTAATTGTATGTTTTTGGAAAGTTGGTATCCCATTCAGCTACTTATGGACATTAAAGCTGAGATGGTGGGCCATCATTATGACTGATTCTCACCCATTTTGAAAATTAAGATCAACACTGTGTTAAATGTTAAAAAAAATAGCAGATGGTGGGGGGGATCCATTTTGATACATCTCTCCTGGTATTTTCGATCCCTTTCAGCAAAGATGTTACCCAATATGCTAAATTAGTTAGATTTAATTGAGATATAGTGTTCCCTGATATAATAAAATCATGTGTGGGAGTAGATGCATTGATAATGTACTCAAAAGGGAGGCATATAAAGGTGCTTCTGGAGCCACAGACCAAAGACAAGAAAACAATGTGAGGGCGGGGGGCGATGCAGAAATATGGATCTTGAAATATATGTAGATTTATCAGTGAAGGACTATTTGTTCTAGTTCAGAATTTTGCAAGAACCCTCCTGTGCCCAGGGAGGTGTAACTGTAACACCTCCCATATAGTTTATTTGACTACATGCTGCTCCTGTTGTGCTTTCTATGTGGGGAAGACAGTAAGGAAATTAAAGGATAGAATTTGAGAACACGTCTATGATATTAGGAAAAAGAAAACTACACCTTGTATAGACACACCCTTGGATGTTCTTCTTTTAAAAAGTTCTTATTTTCTGTGATAGATAGGGTGGTAGTGTTGAACTTTCTCCTTGAATTTAAAGAATTAACTATGCAGTTGAGGCTTAATCCCTCAATTACCCCTGGTATTAATGACACTGTTTTGTTATCTAATGTTCTTAAGAAGAAGGCAGCTATGCCATAACATATTGTGTTGGCTGAATTTAAATGTTTCATATTTTTGTATTTATATATTTATATATTATACATTTCAGCTAAACTACAGTTATTTATTCAGAATTAATTTTACAACTAACACACATATATATATATGTGTATTTAGGCAGACATGCACATCAATTTAGTATTATGTTTTTTTTTAAATGCTGCTTTATTTAATTGTATGACATAGGTTCATAGGTTCATAGGTAGGTACTAGGCTATTGGCCCAAGGGCCTATGTAAGACTAGCCAACAAGTTTCCTTGGCTTATGCCACCCAAGAAAGTTATTTTCCTGTGCCAGTGTTGAGCAGAGACACAGAAGTGATCCCCGGGGTGTATTTCCTATTTCCCATCCACTCATCAAGATTTTTCTTGAAGAGTGCTAATGAAGAACTTTGCTTGACATAGATGGGTAGCTTGTTCCAGAGTATGGTAAGTCTCTGGGGCAGGAATCTATCCCTCCAGCCTGTCCTGTTTATTGTGCTGACAAGGTTTAGGTCCCTAGAACATGTAGCTCGGAGGGATTGGGATTTCTTTAGGTGTAGCATGTCCAACAGCTCTGGGTTTGACATAGCCTTATATGTTAGGCAGAGATCACCTTGGAGTAGGCGATATGCTACGGAGTAAAGCTGGAGTTTTTGAGGCGGACAGTGTAGGGCATTTGTTTGAGGCCAGTAATCCTCTTTGTGACATACTTCTGTGGCCTTTCCAGCTGCAACAGATGTCTTGTGAGGTACATTCCAAAAGTGGCGTTGTACTCTATAATGGGTCTAATGAGTGTCGAATAGAGGGGAACAATGACCTCTTTTTTCCTGGATGTGAACCCTTTTATGATGAGGTGTGCCACATAGAAGGACTTCCTGACTACTGTGGAGATGTGACTATCAAAGGAGAGACTACTGTCCACCTGGGTCCCAAGGTCTCTTATCACACATTCAGTGTTAAGTAGATTGCTGCCTATGTGGTAGTTCATGGGTACAGAGTACCAAAGGGGATGACACTGCACTTTTTGGCATTGAGCTTGAGGCCATGGCTCTGACACCAGGCATCTGTCTCAGCAAGGCCCTTCTGTAGGATGTCCACATCATTTGGGGACTTGACTATAGCTCCTAGTTTGAAGTCATCTGTGAACTTCATTAGCCAGAGGTCTTCTCTGTTAGCCTGTACTTCAGAGAAATAGATACCAAGCAGGAGAGGTCCCAGGATGGAACCCTGTGGTACTCCACTTGTCACTGCTTTGAGGTCAGATTTGGAGTCTGCAACTTTTACAGTGTGGGTTCTGTCAGTGAGCCAGTTGGCAACCCATCTTGTGATATAGGAATTTATACCTAGTTTAGTGAGATTAGCTATAATTCCAGAATGGGGGATTGTGTTGAAAGCCTTGGCGAGGTCAAGATAGGCTGTGTGAACCACCTTACCCTCATCTACAGCTTTGGTGACTGCCTCAAAGAAGTCGATCAGGTTCAGGAGGCATGATCTGCCTTTCACAAACCCAAACTGGGTGGGATCCAGAGTTTGGAGGTTACCAATGTCTTTGTTTATGAGTTTCATGATGATACATTCCATGGCCTTGCAGACCAGGCTCGTCAGGCTAATAGGTCGATAGTTCCTGGGATCAGTGGTGGCTCCCCCTTTGTGGAGTGGGATAACTGTTGCTGTGCTCCATTCAGTGGGCACAAAGCCTGATGCGAGGCTATTATTGAACATGGTGCTTAAGTGGGGAGCCAGTTCATTCTGAAGTTCATGTAAAACACAGCCTTGGATGTTGTCCAGTCCCATAGATGTTGTGTTTTTGACTTTAGAGAGTGCAACTTTTACCTGCGTAGTTGTGATTACAGGGACTCTGCATTCTACATGTATAGATATGGGCCCTTTAGGGGGTGAGAGGGGGGTAAAGTTAGCACTGAACCTATCTGCCAGGATGTTGGTAATATCAAAAAACACAAACTGTATAAACCAGTAAAACATGTAAAGAAGGCTCTTCTGAGGTCGTTAGAATGAATTTTATTCACCACACTCCAACACAGTCCAAAAAGCGAATGAATTACAGAATCCAAACCAAAACCATAAAGTACTTAGCGCTTTCACCCTGAATCTCTTCTGGGCAACTTCAGAGTACTAATGCTTGTAACAACTACTACCAATATAAAGATCCCATCACTAATTACACAACGCCTTTAAATTAGTTAATTGAATAATTAATCATAGTTTTAAAGACATATGCATTAAGACTGTTGTTAACTTGACACAATATTTAACTTGACACTGTGTTTGAATTGTAAAAGCACATTTTAAAATCAATGGTTTCATGGTTGTATTACTATAGTTATAATTATGAAGAATTAATGTTACAATGAAAACTTCATACATAATTCATAAAAATTCATAGAAATTCATAAAAAATACATAAAAATACATAAAAATACAATGGTGTTGAAATCTTGTTTAAAATAATTTATACACAAATATTTTGTGAATAACCAGAAAAATAATTATATATTTTTAAAGATTCATTTAAATTATGTTGTATTTCCCTTATTGATATAACCACCTAGATGTAAAGACATATTAATATATTAATAGTAATAAGAATAATAAAACAATAATTAGATACAGTAAGATCTTTGTTTTAAAATACTGGAAATGGAAATGTGACCATTAATGCCAGGTGTGCAGCTTGCATTAAATCTTAGCTGCCATAGACATTCCTTGGCTTCTAACAAGTTATCATAGTCACCTCCTTTTCCCAACAATTGGGATTCTATCAATAACAAAAATATAAAAGCGCTTAAAATTCTCACATTTAGTACTATGTACATAAAGGCGTTTACCATCTTTTTGTTCTTGATATCCCTGTTATGTTCCAAAATCGTTCCTTAATTTCCTAGTGGTTTTCCAACATAATATGCTGGACAGGAAAGCGCATGTGGCTAGGTATACCACCCTCCTGGTATTGCAATTACAATGTCCTGGACATTTGATGGATTTACCATAGCCTTGTACCATAGTATACAGTCCATCATTTATAAATTTACACACTTTGCAAAACCCACATCTACTCATTTTTGACATAGTGTATACACGACCTTTGTTGTTATTTTCCAGACTTTCTTTAAGATTGGTACCTCTACTATATGTAACCTTTGGGAAATGTCCTAGTATTTCACTGTATTCAATCTTATTGGAAAAGTATCATTTAAAACTTGAATAATAGTGTCTGAGTGTTCGTTGAATGGTAAAATAAAGGCATCTCTTTTAGTAATATCAGTACTATTGGATACCTTGGACATATTATTTAGTCCAAATTTCAAAATAGGTTTATATAAAGTATTCCTTTTCATCTTTATTGAGAGTAATTGTTGATCAGTACCTACACCTGACAAAAATAATGAATATGTGGTATGTTAAACCAACCAAAATCTAGAAATGCTATAGAGATTGATAGCATATCTATCTGAATCATCGTTACTCACAGTTCCTCATATGACTTTACTTCCAAGTTTATTCAAAAACTCACTTTAGTAAACTAGAACAGTTTTACAGAAAATATTTAAATGTGCTGCTAATCGCCCTAACAAAACACATCACGCCATAGGACTAAACCAGTTAGACAGTCAAGAAATTCAAAATTCTATCTTGATATCACAATTAAAAAGCAGTGCACAATATTCCTTTACAACCTAACAAGAGTCTAACACTACCAAAAAAACAAACAAAAAAGAAACCCAAGCAACATACAGCGAAACTCGTTTGTGAAATACAGTTTAGAAGGACTGGGTACTTTCATCTTAAATTATACAAGACTTCATCAAAAAAAGTCAGCAGCTAAGGGTGAAATGGTAAGGTTGTCCAGACATATCAGATGACATGGTGTTTGAGAATGATCTACATGATTTAATTGTATGTTTTTGGAAAGTTGGTATCCCATTCAGCTACTTATGGACATTAAAGCTGAGATGGTGGGCCATCATTATGACTGATTCTCACCCATTTTGAAAATTAAGATCAACACTGTGTTAAATGTTAAAAAAATAGCAGATGGTGGGGGGGGGGGATCCATTTTGATACATCACTCCTGATATTTTCGATCCCTTTCAGCAAAGATGTTACCCAATATGCTAAATTAGTTAGATTTAATTGAGATATAGTGTTCCCTGATATAATAAAATCATGTGTGGGAGTAGATGCATTGATAGTGTACTCAAAAGGGAGGCATATAAAGGTGCTTCTGGAGCCACAGACCAAAGACAAGAAAACAATGTGAGGGCAGGGGGCGATGCAGAAATATGGATCTTGCAATATATGTAGATTTATCAGTGAAGGACTATTTGTTCTAGTTCAGAATTTTGCAAGAACCCTCCTGTGCCCAGGGAGGTGTAACTGTAACACCTCCCATATAGTTTATTTGACTACATGCTGCTCCTGTTGTGCTTTCTATGTGGGGAAGACAGTAAGGAAATTAAAGGATAGAATTTGAGAACACGTCTATGATATTAGGAAAAAGAAAACTACACCTTGTATAGACACACCCTTGGATGTTCTTCTTTTAAAAAGTTCTTATTTTCTGTGATAGATAGGGTGGTAGTGTTGAACTTTCTCCTTGAATTTAAAGAATTAACTATGCAGTTGAGGCTTAATCCCTCAATTACCCCTGGTATTAATGACACTGTTTTGTTATCTAATGTTCTTAAGAAGAAGGCAGCTATGCCATAACATATTGTGTTGGCTGAATTTAAATGTTTCATATTTTTGTATTTATATATTTATATATTATACATTTCAGCTAAACTACAGTTATTTATTCAGAATTAATTTTACAACTAACACACATATATATATATGTGTATTTAGGCAGACATGCACATCAATTTAGTATTATGTTTTTTTTTAAATGCTGCTTTATTTAATTGTATAACATAGGTTCATAGGTTCATAGGTAGGTACTAGGCTATTGGCCCAAGGGCCTATGTAAGCCTAGCCAACAAGTTTCCCTGGCTTATGCCACCCAAGGAAGTTATTTTCCTGTGCCACTGTTGAGACGAGACACAGAAGTGATCCCCGGGGTGTATTTCCTATTTCCCATCCACTCATCAAGATTTTTCTTGAAGAGTGCTAATGAAGAACTTTGCTTGACATAGATGGGTAGCTTGTTCCAGAGTATGGTAAGTCTCTGGGACAGGAATCTATCCCTCCAGCCTGTCCTGTTTAGTGTGCTGACAAGGTTTAGGTCCCTAGAGCATGTAGCTCGGAGGGATTGGGATTTCTTTAGGTGTAGCATGTCCAACAGCTCTGGGTTTGACATAGCCTTATATGTTAGGCAGAGATCACCTTGGAGTAGGCGATATGCTACGGAGTAAAGCTGGAGTTTTGAGGCGGACAGTGTAGGGCATTTGTTTGAGGCCAGTAATCCTCTTTGTGACGTACTTCTGTGGCCTTCCAGCTGCAACAGATGTCTTGTGAGGTACATTCCAAAAGTGGCGCTTGTACTCTATAATGGGTCTAATGAGTGTCGAATAGAGGGGAACAATGACCTCTTTTTTCCTGGATGTGAACCCTTTTATGATGAGGTGTGCCACATAGAAGGACTTCCTGACTACTGTGGAGATGTGACTATCAAAGGAGAGACTACTGTCCACCTGGGTCCCAAGGTCTCTTATCACACATTCAGTGTTAAGTAGATTGCTGCCTATGTGGTAGTTCATGGGTACAGAGTACCAAAGGGGATGACACTGCACTTTTTGGCATTGAGCTTGAGGCCATGGCTCTGACACCAGGCATCTGTCTCAGCAAGGCCCTTCTGTAGGATGTCCACATCATTTGGGGACTTGACTATGGCTCCTAGTTTGCAGTCATCTGTGAACTTCATTAGCCAGAGGCCTTCTCTGTTAGCCTGTACTTCAGAGAAATAGATACCAAACAGGAGAGGTCCCAGGACGGAACCCTGTGGTACTCCACTTGTCACTGCTTTGAGGTCAGATTTGGAGTCTGCAACTTTTACAGTGTGGGTTCTGTCAGTGAGCCAGTTGGCAACCCATCTTGTGACGTAGGGATTTATACCTAGTTTAGTGAGATTAGCTATAATTCCAGAATGGGGGATTGTGTTGAAAGCCTTGGCGAGGTCAAGATAGGCTGTGTGAACCACCTTACCCTCATCTACAGCTTTGGTGACTGCCTCAAAGAAGTCGATCAGGTTCAGGAGGCATGATCTGCCTTTCACAAACCCAAACTGGGTGGGATCCAGAGTTTGGAGGTTACCAATGTCTTTGTTTATGAGTTTCATGATGATACATTCCATGGCCTTGCAGACCAGGCTCGTCAGGCTAATAGGTCGATAGTTCCTGGGATCAGTGGTGGCTCCCCCTTTGTGGAGTGGGATAACTGTTGCTGTGCTCCATTCAGTGGGCACAAAGCCTGATGCGAGGCTATTATTGAACATGGTGCTTAAGTGGGGAGCCTGTTCATTCTGAAGTTCATGTAAAACACAGCCTGGGATGTTGTCCAGTCCCATAGATGTTGTGTTTTTGACTTTAGAGAGTGCAACTTTTACCTGCGTAGTTGTGATTACAGGGACTCTGCATTCTTCATGTATAGATATGGGCCCTTTAGGGGGTGAGAGGGGGGTAAAGTTAGCACTAAATCTATCTGCCAGGATGTTGGTAATATCAAAAAAACACAAACTGTATAAACCAGTAAAACATGTAAAGAAGGCTCTTCTGAGGTCGCTAGAATGAATTTTATTCACCACACTCCAAAACAGTCCAAAAAAGACGAATGAATTACAGAATCCAAACCAAAACCATAAAGTACTTAGCGCTTTCACCCTGAATCACTTCTGGGCATCTTCAGAGTACTAATGCTTGTAACAACTACTACCAATATAAAGATCTCATCACTAATTACACAACGCCTTTAAATTAGTTAATTGAATAATTAATCATAGTTTTAAAGACATATGCATTAAGACTGTTGTTAACTTGACACAATATTTAACTTGACACTGTGTTTGAATTGTAAAAAAGCACATTTTAAAATCAATGGTTTCATGGTTGTATTACTATAGTTATAATTATGAAGAATTAATGTTACAATGAAAAACTTCATACATAATTCATAAAAATTCATAGAAATTCATAAAAATACATAAAAATACATAAAAATACAATGGTGTTGAAATCTTGTTTAAAATAATTTATACACAAATATTTTGTGAATAACCAGAAAAATAATTATATATTTTTAAAGATTCATTTAAATTATGTTGTATTTCCCTTATTGATATAACCACCTAGATGTAAAGACATATTAATATATTAATAGTAATAAGAATAATAAAACAATAATTAGATACAGTAAGATCTTTGTTTTAAAATACTGGAAATGGAAATGTGACCATTAATGCCAGGTGTGCAGCTTGCATTAAATCTTAGCTGCCATAGACATTCCTTGGCTTCTAACAAGTTATCATAGTCACCTCCTTTTTCCCAACAATTGGGGATTCTATCAATAACAAAAAATATAAAACGCTTAAAATTCTCACATTTAGTACTATGTACATAAAGAGCGTTTACCATCTTTTTGTTCTTGATATCCCTGTTATGTTCCAAAATGCGTTCCCTTAATTTCCTAGTGGTTTTTCCAACATAATATGCTGGACAGGAAACGCATGTGGCCAGGTATACCACCCTCCTGGTATTGCAATTACAATGTCCTGGACATTTGATGGATTTACCATAGCCTTGTACCATAGTATAGGGTCCATCATTTATGAATTTACACACTTTGCAAAAACCACATCTAGTCATTTTTGACATAGTGTATGCATGACCTTTGTTGTTATTTTCCAGGCTTTCTTTAAGATTGGTACCCCTACTATATGTAACCTTTGGGAAATTTCCTAGTATTTCACTGTATTCAATCTTATTGGAAAAAACACTCGTCCAAGTATCATTTAAAACTTGAATAATAGTGTCTGAGTGTTCGTTAAATGGTAAAATAAAGGCATCTCTTTTAGTAATATCAGTACTATTGGATACCTTGGACATATTATTTAGTCCAAATTTCAAAATAGGTTTATATAAAGTATTCCTTTTCATCTTAACTTCCTTCTTTATTTGATTTATAAGACTTAATGGGTAGCTTCTATCTAAAAACATATTGCTGATAGTCTCCATTTCACAAATGAAATTCGTATCCTCACTAATAATACGTGACAGTCTAACCATCTGACCCTTTACAAGGTTCTTCTTTTGAAAATATGGATGACAGCTGTCGTAATGAAGAAAGGAATTAGAATATGTAGGTTTACGGAAAATGTTAGATTCAACTTGATGATTTTTAAAATACATATATATGTCTAAATATTCACATTTTTCTTCGTGTATTTTAGTTGTGAATTTAAGAAATGTCGACGTAGTACCTATATAGTTTATAAATTCATTTAATTCATCCCTATTGCCTCTCCAAAAAACTAATATATCATCCAGGTATCTAACATAAAACGATATTTTTGTCCAGAACTTGGATGAAAAAATACTTTCAGTTTCCCATTGTGCTAGTACCAAATTGGCATAAATGGGGGCACATCTGGCCCCCATTGCTACCCCTGTGCATTGTCTATAATATTCACCTTCCATGTAAATGAAATTATTGAATAAGACCATTTCCATCATCTCAACCAATAACCTACTTTTAACAGTGTGTAGTCCACTGTAACTGAATATTTAGACATATATATGTATTTTAAAAATCATCAAGTTGAATCTAACATTTTCCGTAAACCTACATATTCTAATTCCTTTCTTCAGTACGACAGCTGTCATCCATATTTTCAAAAGAAGAACCTTGTAAAGGGTCAGATGGTTAGACTGTCACGTATTATTAGTGAGGATACAAATTTCATTTGTGAAATGGAGACTATCAGCAATATGTTTTTAGATAGAAGCTACCCATTAAGTCTTATAAATCAAATAAAGAAGGAAGTTAAGATGAAAAGGAATACTTTATATAAACCTATTTTGAAATTTGGACTAAATAATATGTCCAAGGTATCCAATAGTACTAATATTACTAAAAGAGATGCCTTTATTTTACCATTTAACGAACACTCAGACACTATTATTCAAGTTTTAAATGATACTTGGACGAGTGTTTTTTCCAATAAGATTGAATACAGTGAAATACTAGGAAATTTCCCAAAGGTTACATATAGTAGGGGTACCAATCTTAAAGAAAGCCTGGAAAATAACAACAAAGGTCGTGCATACACTATGTCTAAAATGAGTAGATGTGGTTTTTGCAAAGTGTGTAAATTCATAAATGATGGACCCTATACTATGGTACAAGGCTATGGTAAATCCATCAAATATCCAGGACATTGTAATTGCAATACCAGGAGGGTGGTATACCTGGCCACATGCGTTTTCTGTCCAGCATATTATGTTGGAAAAACCACTAGGAAATTAAGGGAACGCATTTTGGAACATAACAGGGATATCAAGAACAAAAAGATGGTAAACGCTCTTTATGTACATAGTACTAAATGTGAGAATTTTAAGCGTTTTATGTTTTTTGTTATTGATAGAATCCCCAATTGTTGGGAAAAAGGAGGTGACTATGATAACTTGTTAGAAGCCAAGGAATGTCTATGGCAGCTAAGATTTAATGCAAGCTGCACACCTGGCATTAATGGTCACATTTCCATTTCCAGTATTTTAAAACAAAGATCTTACTGTATCTAATTATTGTTTTATTATTCTTATTACTATTAATATATTAATATGTCTTTACATCTAGGTGGTTATATCAATAAGGGAAATACAACATAATTTAAATGAATCTTTAAAAATATATAATTATTTTTCTGGTTATTCACAACATATTTGTGTATAAATTATTTTAAACAAGATTTCAACACCATTGTATTTTTATGTATTTTTATGTATTTTTTATGAATTTCTATGAATTTTTTATGAATTATGTATGAAGTTTTTCATTGTAACATTAATTCTTCGTAATTATAACTATAGTAATACAACCATGAAACCATTGATTTTAAAATGTGCTTTTTTACAATTCAAACACAGTGTCAAGTTAAATATTGTGTCAAGTTAACAACAGTCTTAATGCATATGTCTTTAAAACTATGATTAATTATTCAATTAACTAATTTAAAGGCGTTGTGTAATTAGTGATGAGATCTTTATATTGGTAGTAGTTGTTACAAGCATTAGTACTCTGAAGATGCCCAGAAGTGACTCAGGGTGAAAGCGCTAAGTACTTTATGGTTTTGGTTTGGATTCTGTAATTCATTCGTCTTTTTTGGACTGTTTTGGAGTGTGGTGAATAAAATTCATTCTAGCGACCTCAGAAGAGCCTTCTTTACATGTTGGTAATATCAGTTGGTTCTATAATTTTCGTGTCTTTGTGCTGTAACTCAGAGCAGATCTGGGTGTTGCCATTGAGATTCTTGACATAGCTATAGAATGCGTTTTGGTTGTCCTTGGAATTAGTGGCAATTTTGTTTTCGTAGCTAGCCTTGGAGGATCTTATAAGGGATCTCAGCTTCTTACTGAGGCTGACCAGGGAGCTCCTCCTTTCATGGGATTTTACTCTCTTTTGCAACAGTTTCTTCCATCTGTTGTACAGTTTGTTTATGGCAGGGGACCATCAGATTGGCTTCCTTTTTTTGGAGGTTAGCATCTTGGTTCTGTTTGGGATAGCACGATCCATGCACTCGTGTAAATGTTTATATAGTGCATTTGTGTAGGATTCAGCAGTTGTAACTGTATTGTCCATCTGCATGGGTGTCATGAAGTTCACCACTTCTGCCTTAAGAAGCATGAAGTTGGCTTTGAACAAATTATTTACTGTGGTTTCCTTAATGGGGGTGGGATGTGTATAACAAGGGTGATTAGCTTATGGTCGGATCGGACCAACGAGGAGTTGACTTCAGGTGTGGAACACCGGTCACTCATGTTGGTAACGACTAGGTCTAGGATATTGCTGCCCCTGGTGGGGGTGTGGATAAGTTGATCCAGGGCATTGGAGTTTATGAATTCCAGAAAGCGTTGAGCTAAGGAGTTAGTACACAAGTAGTTTTCCCAGTTAATGGTGGGGTAGTTGAAGTTGCCCATTATTAGGGTGTTTGATTGAACCCTAATATTTTCCAGTACATCAAGAAAAGAGGAGTGGGAATCCTGGAGCATGGTGGGGGAGTTGTAGCAAGCTACAATTTGGATTGCAGTTTTGCCCAGAGTTAGTTGCACTTGGATAACCTTGAATGCATTATGCTGAGCAACTAGCCTGGAGGTGTGGATATCCTTAATGAATATGGACACACCACCGCCTTTGGTGTTTCGGTCCAGGTTACATGGCCGAAACGTGTGGCATGAGTTATAGCCTGGTAGTGCAGGGGTGCTCTCTAGAGCCTTGAACCAGGTCTCAGTCACTGCACAGACATCAATGTTCTCCATTTTAAGGAGTGCCTCGAGTGAGTGCATTTTGAGATTTAGACTTCTAGCATTGAGTAGCATTACCCTCAGTTTTTGCTTGCCTGTCCTTGTTATGGTGGTGAATTTGTTATTTGAACCTTTCCTAAAAAGGCACTATAGGGGCAGCAAGAGCCTTAGCCAGTATCCGGAATCCCAGGGGAGACAGGTGCAGGCCATCTGTGGCAAAGCATCATGGTCTGTTGACCATGTCATCCCAAGCAGACAGATACTGGATCCCCTTAGAATGACACCAGAAGCTTAGCTAATTGTTGAAGTCAATCATTTTTTCCTTGTACATCATTTAAATTATGCACAATTGCAAAATCTGATTGGTTACAGGCTGTTTTATATAGTTATATGTCCTGGTATAACATTCACTCTGATGACATCTTGCATGATTTCAGACTAAGGCTTTCAGTCCTCCTTTTAAATTGTATTTCAATTAACGAGTTTCGCTGTACGTTGGTCGGGTTTTGTTTTTTGTTTTTTGTCCTGTTTGCTGCACTTGTTTTGGTTAAGAGTCTAACACTGACTAATCAAGTGCAAAGATACAATCCATAAAGGCCTTTCTGATCTTAAACTCAAAATCACATACTTACATCATGCAGCCATTATGGAGATTCTCTCTATTCAGTGTCAATAGCAAAACTATGGAACTTTAACCTAACAGATATAAGATCAGAGCCTAATTAAAAGCATTTATAACTATTTACTTAAATTGAAATTAGAACTACTAATCCACAGTGTGAACATATTCCAGAATCCAACTATTCTCATGATTATACAAGAGTACTAACAGAAATTAGGCAGATACGTTAATGTAAGGACTGAATGTTAATATTACAAGATAAGCATTATAGTTATTCTCTTCATTTTCTCAGCCAGTATATTTTTCTTCTGGCTCTTTCATATATCATTGTTTTTAATATAATTTTCCCAAAACTTGGGCATAGTTATGAGAGAATGGAGCACATAGTTCAGAAAATGAGAAATTGTGGATATACGTCTATATTTATGTGTCCCAAACAACTTGCTTATAGACTGTACAATTATCTCAAGTAACATTATTCTCACTTCAAATTATTTTAAAAATGTATACATTATATAAAGGTTATTATTTGTCTTATGCCTTTTGTAATTGTGCATTCAGTGATTTTCTTCCAGTGCCTCCTCTGAAAATGTGATTTTCACTCAGTCAGGCTATCATGGTTAACAAATGAGAATACATACACAAATACTTACCTGAGAAACTGTCAGTGAACATTATGTATTGCAATAAACAAGCATGCATCTTGCATCTTGTATACTCTCTGTTTAAAAATGTAAACTTTTATCAAAGCAAGAAGGAGTATATGTATTGTTTGCCTCTTTTTACTGTTTTATTTTGATAAACTGATTAAAGTGTATGACCTCTACAGTGGTCCTCCAATAGTTCTGATTTTGATGCTAAGAAGAATATCAGATAAAAAGACATTCTTCTGTTCTGCTATACGTACTGCTCAGAAGTTGTTTAATTAAAACCAGACTCAGGATATGATATGATGGAACATGAGTATATGTTCTGGGATCCAGAGCTAAACAAAATCCTATGGTTGTCACTACTTTTCTGATGAATGGAGCATTATTGTTAGTAAAATGGGCCAATATTCCTCCTAGTGGCTGGAGGAATAACATAAAGCATATGTGGGGGTGGGGGTGGGGTGGGGGGGTCATCACAGATATTTTCACAGAATGTCCAGATTTTTACCTCATTTTTGTTCTGTCCTCATAAAAGTTTTGGTTTTCTAAAAAATCATTGAGGAATGAAGTCACAAAATAATGACAGACATTTGAGTTTCACACTTCATACCCTTCAAAAATGCATGGTGATACAAAACCTGTTATGCTATCAACTTTCTAAGTTTGTAAGACCAATATTTTAAAAAAGTGTTCACATTTTTGGGCTATTGTACCCCATTTTTTAGCTTTGTCCATAATTCTTATGTTAAGAGGTTGAGATGCTACTGAGAAGAGTGTTATAACTCCTTTCATGTTTATTTCGTAGTCTTGTTTCTTATTTTGTTTCTTCTGCAGTTATCATTGGTGATGTTCTTCTGTTTGTACAATGTGATAGAATTTGTCTGGGAAAAAATTATGTATTTAAGGAAAAGAGGATAAAATATGCACATTTCTTTTATTTAACCTTTCTCTAATTCCTTTAGAATTTTTTCAAAAGTAATTTCAAATAGCAGGCCTCATCAACAGATGACTAAAACAATCAATAAAAACTAAATGAAAACTCCAGCCAAGCTAGAACTTCCACTGAGTGGCCTCTCAAACCTCTTGTAAACAGTTACTTGTTGACAAAATCAGGAAAAGGCATGCTGCCTCAAATCATTATCAAAAGCAAGAGCCATGAAATTGTCATCCACAGTGTCAGAACCACATTTAATTATGTGTGATGGTCTTCTTAGTTGTTTTTGCAAATATGGCCATTGTTTGCATGACAGGAACATTTAAAATGCCTTACTTACATGAGACCATCAGTTTAGTTCTAGATTTCTACAGCACTGTGCCATATATCTCTGGTAATATTCTTTATACTCATCATAGCAGACATACACACGAGTACCAAAATGGTTAAGATGCCATCTCTCTCACTTTTCATCTCTCTTTGTCATCATTGGATAAAGCACTGAGAACATATGTGTCTTATGTACCCTTTGGAATTGCTAGGCCAATAACAGCACAACCAGATTTTATACAGGTATTTATACATCTCCTGACCCCTATAGAACTTATCTGGGTCCTCTTAATTTTGAATCAGATGAGTGAGAATCAAACTCTTTGAGAAGAAGAGAGAAGCATGCATGTTTGTAAAAGAAGGATGGAAAGGAATGATGAGAGAAATTGCTAGAATACTAGTCTTCTCAAGTTCAGAAGATCAGCACATCTCTTTTTCAGGAGGATAATTCCCTAAAATCCCAAATAAAATGTATTTTCATCATCTTTAAAGTAATACCAAAAGGAAAATTCTTCTGAGATGAACCAGGTGTGAGATATATCCTCCCTAGAGTCAGTGCATAACCCAAGGTAAATAACATTAGACTGAACAAGCTAGAGACTCATCTTCTTTTGAACTGAATGAGGGTGAAACAAAAGTCAGAACACCTTTTCTCTTTATTAAAGTAGTCCCTGATGTGTAATCTACAAGGCTGCTGTCAAAACTGAGTCACATTTCACAAGGCAGCAAAATACTCCTGACCAAGTAAGTTAATCCAAATAATATGAGTAATAGCAAAGTTAGGAGATAAGATACTGGGAATCTGTTCAGTCTAAATAATATTCAGCGTAGGAATAGGCATTTTATTTCACCAACATCCAGATCCAGGATTACCATGATGGGTAGGATACCATTAAGCAGCAGCAGAAACTGTCGGAGCCCCTGAAGTCAAAATGAGAAGATCAACAATCTCATCACATACCATACTTGGGGTCAAATAAATGGTAGAAGACTTCTTCCTTTCCAGATGGAAGGTTCCAGCATCAGAAGTCATTTTATTTAACATTTGACTTTTAATATTTTATCAGCTTCACATAATATAATATACATGTTCCAACATGTAACAAAATTATTTATAATATATAATATTACTTTACCTCTTTCTATGTGTAAGAGGCACATCAATAAATGAATGACCTCAACTAATTTTCTCCAGTAATATTGGTTTCTTTTAGGAGTAGAAGGGTTACAACCTAGAAGGAACCATTTGGAAAAAGATTTGTTTAGAAATATAAAGGAAATTCATACATTTTTAAATTATATAACAGAATCTTCACTCTTGCATTTATCCTAAAAGGGTCAATACCTTCATTACCCAGCACTTTGTGTTAAAGTGAAATATTACATTTTTGTTTTTGCACTGTAGTGGAGGTTGCTGTTTATCAAAACTCTGTTGCAAAGTTATCAGTCTCAACACTTCCTTCAGAATTGTCTTTCTTGCTTTCTTTGCTTCTTTCCTCCTTTCTTACTTTTTCATTCTTCCTTCCTTTTGTTTTTGTTTACATTTAATTTGCTTTATAGCTGTTCAACACTAATCCATTCAGCATATACCTGTCTTAACTCTAACTGTAATCATGTACCATAGTTCCTGACCCTTAACCCCCTATTGATGTTACAATCCTCCATACTTTAAGGACATTCATGGTATGTCCAGTGGAGCAGTAACTTACTCCACCAGGCCATATGACCTTAACAGCCAGTAAATGATCTCTCATGTGTGCTCCAGTAGTCAGTCAGATGAGCTCACTTCCTGTGGTATAAGTTGTCAGTGTTTATACTGATCAATGCCAAATATTTAAGGTCCTTTCTTATTTTGCAGGCTCCTTCCTGTGACAAAGAGTGTTGAAATACATTTTGACACCTACTTCATGCAGCAAACTAGCTGCTACATTCAGATTCCTCTAGGGACTAGTGCATTTGTAGCACACCCCAAAACCTCATTAATAGGAAATAGAGGACCCAAATAGCAATTTATGCAGTTCCTCCTGGGTAGTCCTGCTATGACTCAACTCTATTACCAAAACCAGGTTATTATTATAACAGATACAAATCAAACCATTTTGCATTAGCTGTCCAATTTCCTTTATCATCTTTTGACACTTAATTTCTTATGTTTTGTCACTCTTACAAAGCATCACCTAAAAGATTAAATCAGCTGGCCAGAAATAAAAGAACCTATCTACAGAGGGAGTTTAAACACAACACAGGTAAAATAAACCCTATTACAGTGACATTCATAATGTCTGACTTGATAAAAAAAATAATCAATATGTCTTGGTATTACTACCGCAGAAGAAAACAGAACTATTCTAATTATAAATTTGTTAGGGCTTCAAGGTTAGCCCGAAGAAATTAACAAAGCACATATTTTTTGTTCACGTTCCCTCCCTGATTCTTTAATTCTCTTGGTACATGTAAAGCAAATGCTTGGCTTTTCTTTAAAACATGTAACACAAGCTAAAAGAAACACTCTTATTTTTCAGTGCAGATCATAACAGCTGCAGCTTAGGAGTTAAGGAGGAACAGCTAAGTTTTAAGAGTAATGACGTAGTACCAAAAATTTCCAGGATTAGATGCCAAATCAAACATTGGCTCATAGCATTCGTTGCTTTCAACCGGCTGTGGGAACATTTTAGACATACTGTTGTTGTAACTATAAATCATGATTCAAAGCAGGAAACTATGCATGTCTTATGTAACAGGTGATTCTGTTATTGGACACAGAATCATTTCAAACAGTAAGAAATCATTGTACTTGTGTACGAGAAATAACTGAAAAAAGTCATGAGGCAGTTTGAATAACTTGTATAGTATAAGTTATAATTTAAAATCCTGAGAACTACTGAACCTACAACGGTATTATAAATAAACTAAATTAATGTGTATAATTTTGGTAGCTGCTTTTAGTTTGTGAGTAAATGCCCATAAAAGTCAATTCCCACCTCATGAACTATATACTAGCATTGTGGAATACCCTATGAAACTCAGACGGCACACTCATAGTATGCAATTGTCTTTCATACAGTGATTAGAAGAAATGGTTGTACTGAAAGTCACAGGACAAAAAAATGAAATAAAGGAATGATCAAAAGTAAAGGCCCTTTTCCAGATGTGTAAAACACAGAATTGTAAGTCCCGCTGCTATGAAAAATAAAACATGGCTGCCAAAAAAATAAAACATGCAGTGAATCTCAAAACATGTTGTAAAGTCGCTGAAACACTTTAAAAGGGGGGATCACCTCCCTGTGCCTTTAATATATAGGCTGTGCCTTCAGACCTCTGCTAGTTATAAATGTTAACTCTGAGATCACTGTATCTCAGATTACGAGGGGAAGCTCCCAGGTACTGTGACCATATACTTGTGAATATTGTTCTTATACACTAACATTTCAGAAAATCATTGTTGCAGTCCTTGTAAGCTCAACTGGAACCTCAAAAAGGATAACATTCATCAAACAGAATGCAGTCCGATAATCCCAGTAACTGTCAAAGTTTTGTGCCATATTTTCAGAATACACATTTTAGACCCCCACCTCATGATCTGCAACATTGTTATAGTATAATTCCTCCCCAAATAACAACTTCTCAATTGTTAAACAAGTTCATCATTTAGGATGGGTCTGAGCAAACAAAGTACCATACTTCATAAGCTAAGGTCTTATAGATGCCATATGGAAACTCCGGGACTAATATATAAAGTAATGGGTACATTATGGCTAATTTTCTAATACACAACATTGAACTGAATCACACTTAAGATGTATACTACGCCAAGCAGCATAAACTCTAAGAAGGATGTGGTCATATTAACATTACATTTTGCTCCTTCAGCCAGATACAGCAATGTGCTCATACCAATGTGTGACCAAGTTTGATATAGTTTTAATTCTAGTAGCCAGGCATGTTTAACAGCCAGGCACTTTTAAATGGAGTCTGCATGAAGGATAACTTGCTACCACGTCTATAGAGTTTTCTTTCTCTGAAATGAATGGAAAATGTTCTGACTGGTCAAGAGAATTGGTACAAGATGCTGATATGTGAAACTGGTAATTCTGAGAAGTAAAAACATAAAAATAAAATAAAAAAGGGTTTCATAATAAATACGTAGTTGCATGTTATAATGGTATCCACATATTTCCTAAATATACTTCTATTTTCTTGTTTTCAAAATCTTCTGTTGATTTTTTAGATCAAAATTCCATTATCAGCAGAATTTTCCTATCCCACAGCCAGTGACTATTGACAGATGACTATTTTGCTGATTACAAAATAATGCATAAACACAGCAACTGAATTTCAAACAAGATAGTGAAAGTCAATTTGCTTTTCAGTCAATTTCAAGAAGAAAATAAGCAAAGACTATAGGAAATCATGAATAGTCAGCACTCACAAATATGTATGTTTATAAAACTATTTAGAAATCATCTGACCAATACATTTTTTAAGAACATTTACTTTAAAGAGGAATTTCTGTTACCACAGAGAACAACAGAAACCCTTATGGAGTAGCAGGTAACATCTGTATAACTAGGTCCATGTATAATTCATGAATCTTCCCTCACTTGTTGTCTTAATTTAAAAATGTAGGCAGTTGCATATTTCATTAGATGTATTCACTTTAGAACTGTCATTTTTAAATAATATGACACTGTTTCTGATAATTTATTCACTTCCTTCTTCAGATGTTGCATTACAACATCATGGAACTGAACTGGCTGGGCATTCATCATTTTGTTTCAAAAGGAAAGATAGATTCTGTTTGTGTCTGAAATATCTCTATCCTCAGTGCAGTGTTGTCCGGAACTGTTATTTCTGTTTGGAACATGTCTGACTACAGAGAAGTGTACTTCACTAAAGTTGCAGTTGTTATTCTTCCTTCTTGTTTGACTATTATTATGATTTACAATTACCAGAAGCAGCTGCATCAAGATATTTTGCTTATAGACTTGTTGGACATTTTCATTGTAAGGTGTCAGTCACCAGCCATAAGTAACTGGAAATATTATTAACAAATGAATGTTTTTCTGTCAGTCTTTCCATGTTCCTTTTCTTTCCCTATGCAACTGCAATACTGTTTTGTTTGTGAAATCAGATCTTTAAAAGTAAATAGTTTTCATTTGTTCACTTGACAAAGATAGCATCAAATGTCTTATTTTACTAATGTAGGACATCTTCATAGCATTGGTATGACTGTTGCTATCTGCTCTTTTGGAGAGAAAAGGAGACTGGCCATCAACTATTATAGCAATAATTGGTAGTCTTTTATTCGCATGCGTGGTTTGGTCCCGAAGCCCGAGGACCAACAAAGCCAACCGTGGGTAAATTTAGCATTACCCACACCCAGAAGTGGGTTATTGCTATTATACCATGACATTATTTAAGAAAAGAAACTGTTCCTTTTCTTAAATAATGGCATAGTATAATGCCTGTTTACTGCCCTTCCGCAGATGCCTGGCATCCGCTGCAGTTCTCATGTACTGCGCGCGCAGTACATCAGAGTTGGGCAAAAGCAACGGAGAAAGCAAGATCTCCGCTGTTTTTATGTCTCGCTATGTTAAATGAGTTTAACATAGCGAGACAGTTTTAAAATAAGCAACGGACATCTCCGCTGTTTATTTTAAACTGTCTCGCTATGTTAAACTCATTTAACATAGCGAGACACTAAAAGCAACGGAGATCTTGCTTTCTCGTTGTTATAGTTAAATGGGTTTAACATAGCAGACAGCGAAAATAAGCAACGGAGATCTCCGTTTATTTTTGCTGTCTCGCTATGTTAAACCCATTTAACATAGCGAGACAGTAGAGTTATACTAATGGAAAAAAGTCCGGGCGACCGGACCTTTTTCCATTACTATAACTCGATTTACAATGGGCACGCTGGCCAATCAGCGTGCACGTTTTGGGGGGATCATGGTATAATATAGCATAATGTTGTTTGTCTCATTAAAAGAGAGATCAGTAATGGAAATTTGGGTATCAGATTGTCAATCTGATTGGTGTGATTAGTGAAACATACTGTGAGTACAGGTAAGGGCTGCTATCACTGGTGAGGTATTAGGAGTCTCTTCTTGGAAATATTGCCAGTGTGTATGTGTATAAAACAGTTTGTTTACTTTCATGGCTGTGTGTATAACAGGAAACACTGACTGGTTCTCAACACCATGACGGAGAAAGAATGTGCAGTTGTGGTGGGTGATGGAAGGTTTTCAGACATGGAGTAACACAAAACTGGTAACTAAACCTAAATGACCTGGCATTAAGCAGAGAAAATAATTGGTAAGAATGTGTTAAAATTGTATTGATTTATTTTTGTTAAACAGAGGGATATTACCTGAACTTCAACTGAAAGTTACAGTACTTTAAGCTATTACACTTTACACACATGACAACAAATAAAAATAAAAAACTTGTTAAGCATTGTTAATTACATTTCCAAATTAATTAAAGACTTTAGAACTATCAAAGTTCTACCCAAAGATCCCATTATGACAGATGCAACTTTGTAGGTGGTCTGACCTGAACAAGCAGAGCTCATAACAGAAAGCCTAAATTCAAATATGGTTATCTCCTACTTTTATACACTGCACATAACTATACTAGAGGGTGATGCTAACACAGTAGTTTTAGGAGTGGTCCTTAGACATTCTCATGATAACTAGGGTGATTTAACAGTGCTGAGAAAAAGTCCAGCAAGACAGAGAGAAAGACATGCTGGTATTGTGTGGGGTTGCGAGTACTTCTACATGTATACATTTGTAAAAGAGCACTGTCTACTCATTAACCTTAAATCCCTAAGGATGGTGTTCAATATCTCTTAAGGTAGAGAAATCATTTTTAAGATCTACCAGTCTGAAATGCAGTACAGAAAAGGAAAAGATAATGTTGCGAATATTTATCCAGATATCCAGTCAAATCCAATGGTGAGACAATGCACATGTTAAAGGGAAACAGACCCAAGTCTATGCTGCTGCTGCTAATAGACTTGAGCCAAGAAGGTGAAGGGTGTTTAGAGCTGGTTTAACTTTTCATAATCTTCATGAGATGGAAATTGTAGAGCACTATAGGAAGGATAGAAACACACTACAGGAACTCTGTAACCTCTGTCATCATCATCTAATAAGAACAAGGACAAACCAAGGAGAACTAACACCTGTGGAGAGAAGATATATGTATCACCTAGAATATTAGCTACAGGAACCTTCTAGAGACCGACAGGGGATATACTAGGGGTGTCACAGGCATCAGCATAAAGGATCCTATATATATATATATATATATCTGCAACAACATGCCACTGACTATATGCATTTTCCCCATACACCTGAAGACAGAGCTACAACTATGCAGGATTTCTACCCTGTAGCACACTTCCTTGAAGTCCTGGGTGCCACAGAGTGCATGCACATTGAAATCAAAGCACCATCCAGGGAAAAGGGAAGGGTGCACATAAACAGAAAGTTCTTCTCCTCCATTAACTGCCAGGTAATTTGCAACACTAAGGGAATCATCCTGAATGTGTTGGCTGGCAACTCCCGTACTCCCATATCTGGCACAACTCTCAACTTTGTCAGTGGTTTTCTAAGCAGGATATTCCAGAAGGCCATTTATGGGAGGATGCAGGGGATGCACTCAAACTGTGACTGATAAACGCCCATCGGAAATGCACACACATCCATTGAAAAATGCTATAATGAGGCACACGCTCAAACAAGAAATACCATAGAACATGTGTTTGGGCTGCTGAAGTCATGGTTCCAGTGCCTAGATACATCAGGACAGCCCTGCAGTACAATTCCCATTCTTGTGCTGAAATCTTCACTGTCTGTGCTATATTTCAGAATATTATTCTGAGAAAACAGCTTCAACAGGAACACCAAGTGGAAAGAGCACACATCCCACCACCACTGGCAAGGTCACCACAGCCATATGCAGGTGAGGTGTCAGAGGGGGAACCACCTGCCACTATGGGTGTAGATATACATAGGCATGCACAATACGCTCTCACCCTTGCCAAGAGACAATGGACAGCACACATGCTCACCACCTAAGGGGGTACAACTTTCATCGTATGCACATAAATACATACATACAGTAAAACTGATGCTAGGCAACACTCACAACCTTTACTTACCCATTTAATGGCTGCTGCTAGCATCACACAGTCAGCCCTGAATTAGAACACTTGTAACTGCCTGACTATCAAGGTAAGTGTTGAACCCGTAATAGGAAAATAAATGGCTAAGAACACAAATGAATGGCTGATCTTTGCATACTGTCACTTGCTAATGCAACTAAGTAGAAGGAGGGTGATTTTTACAACAATAACATCAATATGTGACAGCATTGACTAACGCCAATAGATGTGTGCTCTATCAACTAATAGGCCTCATGCATTAGAGATACACACAATACAAAAACCTATAAGAAAACAATATGATTTTCAAAAGATCATCACAAACACATATATACTAAGCATTCAGTCAGCTGTGCACCCTTGTCATCAGACAAAAAACTTATATATCCCTGAATCCAAAAGACAGAAAATCAAGGTTAATGCAGTTATCATCATTTCCACAGGTTGTTGTGGGGGGGGGGGGGGGCAAGAGACCAAGGCTGACACAAAAAGTAGTGAGTGTGTGTGAGCAACAAAGGCAGGCATCAATGTTGACAAATTATTAAATGGCCACTGAGACAGAATGAGCTGCAAGTGTCATGAATGACTCATGTAACTGGTGTGTGTGTGTGTGTGTGTGTGTGTGTGTGTGTGTGTGTGTGTGTGTGTGTGTGTGTGTGCGTGTGTGTGCGTGTGTGTGTGTGTGTGTATGTGTGTGTGTGTGTGTGTGTGAGAGTCTGTATGGGCACTTAAGGTGAAACGTGTGTGTGTGTGTGTGTGTGTGTGTGTGTGTGTGTGTGTGTGTGTGTGTGTGTGTGTGTGTGTCGCTGCAAAAACACAGTCAAGCTGCATGCCAGCTCTATGTTCTGGTATGTTGGACAGGTGTGAGCCATGCATGGTAGAGATAACAGTTCATTGTCATTGCCCCAGACATTGTGAACTGGTTTTGCCAGGAGTTGCACTGCCATGTTCATAACTATGGTCAGATGTATTGCTGCTACTTGAACATGACTGATGTCTGCTGGATGAACTCCCCTCACAAGTGCACCCAGGACCATGACCCCATGGCCTCTCCAGTCCAGCTGGTGAATCTGGGAATCTTGAGGCAATGTTACAACTGCCTCATGTACGCAGACAACCCTTTCCTCCTCCCAACAAATTCCAACCCATGAGAGATGCAACCATATAGCCAAACTGGAGGCTAAGCTCTCTCAACTCAGTACTGGCATAACCAGTCAGGAGGAGAAGGAAACCACACTCACTACAATTCCAGTCTCACACAGACCTACCACGACAACAAACCAAACACATAAACACACAAAAAATTACTCGGAGGCTCTAAATAAAAATCTGCCTAAGCAGCAGAGACCTCCAAAACAGACACTCAAGCAACCGCTACCCCAAAACAAAACACGTGCAACACATAGCTCACAAAGCAGTGTGCCGAACAGTCACAGCCCTTAAGGCTAAACAACACACCTGATACACTTGTAATAGGTGACTCTATCGTCAGGCACACTGATGTCCCGCTCACCAGGCTGAACAAGGAGAAGGTCACGGTGAGCTGCCTGTCGGGCGCTAGGATCCGCCACATAACACAAGAACTCAGGTCACTCCAAGGCAAGTACAAATATGACTCAGTCATTGTCCATGCTGGAGTGAATAACCTGAGATGTACCTCCTGACTACATGAAAGAGACATAAAGGAGCTCTCTGAGCATGTAGCCCAGGCTGGTATGACCCTGACCTTGAGTAGCATCTTACCCTCACCAAGAATGATGCCACAATATGAAGACAAGATGATCAATTTCAACAATTGGCTTAAGTGTTGGTGTCATTCAAAGGGGATCCAATGCCTGTCAGCCTGGGATGACATGCTCGACAAGCCACAATGCTTCGCTAGGGACGGCTTGCACCTGTTACCCTGGGCTTTGGATATTGGCAAAGGCTCTTGCTACCCCATAGTGCCTTTTTTAGGCAAGGCTCAAAAGACAAACCCACCTCCATAGGTATCACAAGGGATAAGAAACTAAGAGTAATGCTACTCAACGCCAGAAGTCTAAACCTCAAGATGCATGCACTCAAAACTCTAATTAGCATGGAGAACATCGATATCTGTGCAGTAACAGAAACCTGGTTCAAGGCTCCCGAGAGCACCCCAGCACTACCAGGTTATACCTCATACCATGCTTTTTGGCCCCAAAACCACAAAAGGAGGGGGAGTATCAATATTCGTCAAAGATACCCACACCTCCAGGTTGGTGGTACAGCACGAAGCATCAGAGACTATCCATGTGCAACTAACTGTGGGTAAAAGTGCCTTCCAGTTTATAGCCTGCTAGAGACTACCCTCCCAAACACAGGAACCCCACTCGGCCTTCCTGAGAATACTGGAAAATATGAAGGTCTCTCCAAACACCATTATATTGGGCGACTTCAACTACCCAAACATAGACTGGGAGCATTACTCTAGCTCCAACACCCTAGCCCAAAGGTTCCTAGAATTTATAAACTCAAATGCTATGGAACAACTTGTTACCACTCCCACAAGAGGGGAAAACATACTGGACCTGATCATCACCAACATGGGGACACTATGCTCCAGACCACAAGTGTATCCCTCACTGGTAAGATCAGACCATAAACTAATCTCACTGGATATTCACATCCCGACCCCACCCCCTGCCCAAAAACCACAGTGAAAAACTTCTCTAAAGCAAATTTCACACCTCAAAACCAGGAAATCCTTCAAAGCCCCTGGGCCTGTGGAAAATATGGCCCAGACCACAGAATCCTTTATAAACGCATTCTATGAACACCTTCAGGAATGCATGGATCATGCAATCCCAAATAAAACCAAGACCCAATCCTCCAAAGGCAGACGTCCTGTCTGGTGGACCCCAGCCATAAACAAACTATACAACAGAAGGAGGAAGCTACTACATGATAGAGCAAAATCCCAAAAAGGGAAGGCATCTCAGACCAGTATTAGCAAAAAACTATGGGCACTCATAAAATCGTCTAAGGCCAGCTTCGAGAGAAAAATTGCACAGGACACTAAGGATAATCATAAGGCTTTCTTTAGTTATGTTAGGACCCTGGGTGGGAATTCCCAGATATGCTCAGAATTAGTCCAAAATGACAAAAAATACACCGAGCCCACAGACATTGCCAACATCCTAGCTGACAGGTTCAGTGCAAACTTCTCCCCCACCTCCCCACCAAAAGGGCAAATATCTATCCCAACAGAGTGCTGCCCCCCTGACATCTCAGATGCTCAGGTAAGAGCCGCCCTCTCCAAAGCAAAAAACACAGCATCAATGGGACCAGATGGTGTCCCGGGCTGCGTCCTACATGAACTCCAAGAAGAGCTAAACCCAAACATAAAACTACTGTTCAATCTTAGCCTTACTACAGGATATGTACCCAAAGAGTGGCGTACAGCAACAGTGGTCCCTCTCTACAAAGGTGGTGCCTCAACGGATCCTGGAAACTATTGCCCCATAAGCCTGACTAGCTTGGTCTGCAAAGCTATGAAAAGGATCATCATGGACCTCATAAATAAAGATATTGGGGACCTACAGACACTGGATCCTGCCCAAATTGGCTTTGTTAAGGGCAGATCCTGCCTCTTAAACCTGGTCGATTTCTTTGAAACAGTCGCCAAGGCCATTGACGAGGGGAAGGTGGTCCACACAGCCTACCTGGACCTCGCAAAAGCCTTCGATACAATACCCCACTTGGGCATTATAGATAAGCTCACCAGTTTAAATATAAACCCCTATGTCACTAGATGGGTTGCAAACTGGCTCAAGGACAGAACCCACATGGTTAGAATTGCTGGAGCCATGTCAGACTCCAAACCATAAAACGAAAAATTGATAAACCACAATGAAGAAAGAGAAAAGGTACCAACGCAGACCAATGGAAACTGACTCCAAACCAGTTACAAGTGGCGTCCCACAAGGTTCAGTCCTGGGACCTCTCTTGTTCGGTATATATTTCTTGGCGGTACAGGCCAACACGGAAGGACTGTGGCTGACCAAGTTCACAGATGACTGCAAACTGGGCGCCATAATCAACTCTCCAGCCGACACAAGCATCCTCCAAAAGGGCCTCATAGAAACAGACAACTGGTGCCAGAGCCATGGCCTCAAGCTAAATGCCAAAAAGTGTATAGTCATCCCCTTTGGCAAAAACAAAGTGCCCACAAATTACCACATAGGTGGTAATCCATTAAGTACAGAAGACGTCATTAGGGACCTGGGGACCCAAGTTGATAGCAATCTCTCATTTGACAACCACGTGGCCAAAATGGTTAGAGAAACATTTTATATAGCCCACCTAATCATGAAGGGATTCACATTTAGATCAGGGGAGGTCATCATGCCTCTTTACTCATCCCTCATCAGGCCCATAATTGAGTACAATGCCCCTTTTGGGATGTACCTTACCAGACACATGCAACAACTGGAAAGACACCAAAAGTACCTCACCAAGAGGATCAAAGGGCTCAAACAGATGCCATATGATGCCTGGTTAAAGAAACTCCAGCTCTACTCAGTGGCATACCGCCTGCTCAGAGGCGATCTGTGCCTGACGTATAAAGCCATGTCCAACCCGGAATTAATGGACATGCTGCACCTCAGAAAATCCAAATATCATCGAGCTACATGCTCGAGTGACTTGAACCTCAGCACTGAAATAAATAGGACATGCTGGAGGGACAGATTCATAACCCAGAGGCTCCCTTCACTCTGGAATAAAATCCCAGTCCAGGTTAGGCAGAATCCCACACTGACTCTCTTCAAGAGGAATTTTGATGAGTGGATGGGAGATCGTAGGTTTACCCCGGCTATCACTTCTGTGTCACTGTTAGACAGAGGCACACTATACTAACCTCAAAAAAAAGGCATAGCAAAATTAATTTAAAATGGGTGGCGAAAGCCAAACACACTCTGGCTAGGCTTATAAATGCCCTAGGGCAGATAGCCTAGTATGAACCTATGAATCTATGAACCTATGAACATCTGGGTGTGGACCTCAATCACTGAAAGAGCAGTGGAAGTAGTACCACTATGGGAGCATGACTGGGCATGGCCACATTGGCTAACATCATGCTGACCTATGTCCAAGTGTATGCTGTCCCCCTCCCAGCAGACGCTCCATCACAGACACTGCCAGTTCCATCATGTCATTCACACAATCCATTGAATCGGCCACACAGTGGAGCATTCTTATAAATAAGAATGTCATTTGGTCTTGATAAATGTGCAAAGGCAACCTTTAAAGCAGAAAAACTGCAGCACCAAAAAACATCAGTTTGGGACAAGAATGTGATATAAAAGAACTTGAGCAAGAGGGAGTGTATAAATATTTGAGAATTGATGAAGGATCAGCAATAAAACATGAACAAATAACCAATAAAACTTAGTATGGAATTCTTTAGAAGACTTAAATTAATCCTAAAAATAGCATTGACATCTAGGAACAAAATTCAAGCTATTAACTAATTTGCTCTTCCTGTCCTCACTTACAGTTTTGGAGTGATTGACTGGCCCCAAAACGTGTTGTATAGATTAGACAGGAAAACAAGAATGATGCTTCATGCTCCCCAAATGAGTTATAAAAATGAATGCATACCAAGATTATATATTCCCCCTTTTGAAGGAGGGATGGCCCTCCTTGAAATTGATTACATATATAGATCTGCATTTTAGGACTGCATACATATGTGCTGACCTCATAAGATCCAAATGTAGTGAAAGTTTTGAAACACGAGGAGAATAAATCTAAGATGACTTGTCTGCTTAATCCAGCAGAAGCATATTGGCATCAAGCAGGAAAGGAAATCAAACCAGAAGTAGATAAAAATCAGGCAGCAACTGAATGTACTAAAAAACAAAAGAAAGAATATAAGGTGAAGGACCAGATGAGAAGGCCAGAAATATGGAAAATGCATAAATATAGTTGCAAGTATAGAAAAATTCTGGAAAAACCTCATGTTGGTCAGGATCGAATGCAGGAATGGTTAAGGAGAGGCGAATTCAGACTAAGAGATGAAAGGTTAATATTGGCAGCCCAAGATAGCAGGCTACGTACACATTGGTTTGCAAAGTTCATTGAACATGTGGGAGAAACAGACAAATATGGGTTTTGTAAAACAGAATTGGAAACAGTTGCACACATCATAGCTGGGACTGTATACTGAAAGGCATAATAATGTGGCAAGACTGCTGCACTGGGGATTGTGCAAACATTATAGGTTCATAGGTTCATACTAGGCTATCTGCCCTAGGGCTTTTATAAGCCTAGCCAGAGTGTGTTTGGCTTTCACCACCCATTTTAAATTAATTTTGCTATGCCCTTTTTCGAGGTTAGTATACTGTGCCTCTGTCTAACAGTGACACAGAAGTGATACCCGGGGTAAACCTATGATGTCCCATCCACTCATCAAGATTCCTCTTGAATAGAGTCAATGAGGGACTCTGCCTAACCTGGACTGGGATTTTATTACAGAGTAAAGGGAGCCTCTGGGTTATGAATCTGTCCCTCCAGCATGTCCTATTTATTTCAGTGCTGAGGTTCAAGTCTCTCAAGCGCGTAGCTCGATGGGATTTGGATTTTCTGAGGTGCAGCATGTCCATTAATTCCAGGTTGGGCATGGCTTTATACGTCAGGCACAGATCGCCTCTGAGCAGCAGGTGGTATGCCACTGAGTAGAGCTGGAGTTTCTTTAACCGGGCAGCATATGGAATCTGTTTGAGCCCTTTGATCCTCTTGGTGAGGTACCTTTGGGGTCTTTCCAGTTGCTGCAGGTGTCTGGTAAGGTACATCCCAAAAGGGGCATTGTACTCAATTGTGGGCCTGATGAGGGATGAATAAAGAGGCACAATGACCTCCCCTGATCTAGATGTGAATCCCTTCATGATTAGGTGGGCTATATAAAATGTTTTTCTAACCACTTTGGCCACATGGTTGTCAAATGAGAGATTGCTATCAACTTGGGTCCCCAGGTCCCTAATTACGTCTTCCGTACTTTATGGATTACCACCTATGTGGTAATTTGTGGGCACTTTGTTTTTGCCAAAGGGGATGACTATACACTTTTTGGTGTTTAGCTTGAGGCCATGGCTCTGGCACCAGTTGTCTGTTTCTATGAGGCCCTTTTGGAGGCTGCTTGTGTTGGCTGGAGAGTCGATTATGGCGCCCAGTTTGCAGTCATCTGCGAACTTAGTCAGCCACAGTCCTTCCGTGTTGGCCTGTACCTCCGAGAAATATATACCGAACAAGAGAGGTCCCAGGACTGAACCTTGTGGGATGCCACTTGTAACTGGTTTGGAGTCTGACATGGCTCCAGCAATTCTAACCATGTGGGTTTTGTCCTTGAGCCAGTTTGCAACCCATCTAGTGACTTAGGGGTTTATATTTAAGCTGATGAGCTTATCTATAATGCCCGAGTGGGATATTGTATCGAAGGCTTTTGCGAGGTCCAGGTAGGCTGTGTGGACCACCTTCCCCTCGTCAATGGCCTTGGTGACTGTTTCAAAGAAATCAACCAGGTTTAAGAGGCAGGATCTGCCCTTAACAAAGCCAAACTGGGTAGGATCCAGTGTCTGTAGGTCCCCAATATCTTTATTTATGAGGTCCATGATGATCCTTTCCATAGCTTTGCAGACCAAGCTAGTCAGGCTTATGGGGCGATATTTTCCAGGATCTGTTGAGGCACCACCTTTGTGGAGAGGGACCACTGTTGCTGTACGCCATTCTTTGGATACATATCCTGTAGTAAGGCTGAGACTGAACAGTAGTTTTATGTTTGGGTTTAGCTCTTCTTGGAGTTCATGTAGGACACAGCCCGGGACACCGTCTGGTCCCATTGATGCTGTGTTTTTTGCTTTGAAGAGGGCAGCTCTTACCTGAGCATCTGAGATGTCAAGGGGGCAGCACTCTGCTGGGATAGATATTTGCCCTTTTGGTGGGGAGGGGGGGAAGAAGTTTGCGCTGAACCTGTCAGCTAGGATGTTGGCAATGTCTGTGGGTTCGGTGTATTTTTTGTCATTTTGGACTAATTCTGAGCATATCTAGGAATTCCCACCCAGGTTCCTAACATAACTAAAGAAAGCCTTGTGATTATCCTTAGTGTCCTGTGCAATTTCTTCTCTCGAAGCTGGCCTTAGACGATTTTATGAGTACCCGTAGTTTTTTGCTAGTACTGATCAGAGATGCCTTCCCTTTTTGGGATTTTGCTCTATCATGTAGTAGCTTCCTCCTTCTATTGTATAGTTTGTTTATGGTTGGGGTCCACCAGACAGGACGTCTGCCTTTGGAGGATTGGGTCTTGGTTTTATTTTGTGTTGCATAATCCATGCATTCCTGAAGGTGTTCATAGAATGCATTTATAAAGGATTCTGCGGTCTGGGCCATATTTTCCACAGGCCCAGGGACTTTGAAGGATTCAAATGAAGTATTATGGTATTGAAGAGGCTGAAAAACACTGGAAACATGAGTCACAAAACATCATAGAAAACAATGAAGTCAACATCACATGGGATCACCCACTAGCAACAGTTCAAAAGATAGATGCTAGAAAAACATATATAGTGGTCCATGAAAGGAAGACAAAAGTAGCATTGATCATTGAAATTGCCACACCCAGTGACTACAGTGTCTTGCATACAGAGAGACACAAATTCATATAATAGCAGGATTTGCAGGCAGAAATGTGAGCAATGTGGAAGAAAGATACCCAGACAGTTCCAATAGTAATAGGAGAAACAGGTCTTATAAAAAGAATCTACAATCGTATTTAGATATGTTAGCAATACATGTAGCCCGGTACGAATTGCAGAAGGAGTCATTACTGGGCACATTGGGGTGCTGCAAAGAGCACTTCTGGCTGACATCAAAGTTTGAAACAATACTAATTTCATGAAGTTTAATTGTACTTTGACTTAGGAATGTGGTTCATTCCCGTCATGGTATTAGAAACCCAAAAGACTCAGAGAAATTAAAAATGGAGGAAATTATGCACATCAGCTTGTGCCACATCTAGAATGCTAAGCATGTTCTTGGAGGCCCTATTGGAACATGCCTGCATCTCCATGATAGCCCTATACATATGTCGAATTACTGCATGTAATGACACACTTGGATCAGGTGGAGGGGGGACAGCAGTCCTTCTCTGAGCACCCCTAACAACTCTTCTGCATGGGACCTCATCCACACTTTGGCTATGGCCAAAGTTAACCAGGACTGAAGCTGCAGTAACAACACTACCCTGATCAAGTTTGTCACTCTCCACATGTCCAATATCAGAGGGCTTAGTGGAATAGGTATCTGTAGGCCTTCTGATTGTGTCTGAGGGAAATATAGGGCATGGCTGAATGTTAACCTTAGTGTCAGATTCAACCTCTGCACCCTCCAACTGTACCTCTGTTTGACCACCATCATCATTAGAGTCTGCTGATACTCTGACATCAAGTGATAAGAGCCTTACACTTCCACTGTCAGGATTACCTGTGATAATAAGCAACAAACACATGAATTCAATTAATTCTGCATTAAATATTTAAAACAATTTATATGATAACAAACTAACACTGGTCACATTATGGCAGATGGTACAGCAATAAGCACAATTAATACACCCACCTCACACATACAGATAAATGCATGTATCTGACATATGGACATCAATAATCAACGAAATATGTTTGGCTGACGATGTGCAGATGGCTTCACACTTGGTAGGGAGGATGGTCCTGGAAGAAGTGAAGCAAGGTAAGGATGCAATAATCACAATTTCAATAACACAGGGGGGTGGTGAATACACAATTTTTGCCTATATGTCCGTTAACAATACGTTTAACTGAAACGTGGCTGACATGTCCACCCACAGCTCATATGTAATGACAAAAATGTGTCATTAAGTCTATTAATTTATCAATAGTATGTAAAAAAACATCAACTAGTAGTTAAATATTTCTGTATTTTACTATACAAACAAATCTTACGACTTGCCATACGTAAGCTTACTTGGAAGCTGGCACATACTTGTAACATCAGCACTGACATCAATCACATGTTGATGTGCAGTTTCCACTGAGCTCTCTGGATCTCTAACAGTGGACAGGAACTCTTCATTTGGTGTCAGTGGTGGTTCAGTAGCAGGCCCCCTCTGTAGCCAGCTGTTCACGGGCAAATGCAGCTGCTCTCCTCCAGGATGATGAAATCATATCAATGGCTCCATAACACACCTGATCATAAGTCCTGGTGTGACCCCTATGACACTGACATCATTGACTATCTGGTTCCAAATGCCAAACACCTGCACAATGACATATTTTCAGAGTCACTGAAAGGGGTTTATATGGATCTGTACACATGGATGCCATAATCCTATATGACATAAGACAGAGAAGGATACAACACATAAATATCACACAAGAATATTCCTACTGATACACACATATATATTTTCATCATTAAGCACTGGAGGCACAGATTTCAGTTATTAAAATTGAAGGTTATGTGGTTTAGCATATCACACTCACGCACAAACCAATGTTTGGTCCAAAACAAGGAATACCACTTTAGTACTATATTGTTTCCCATGGAAATAACAGGATGACTATAGATTTTCAAGAGAGAACCTCTTGAAAAAAAACTTTTGTTGTGGCAACACACATATGGTACTTGGCTCCCCCACCCCCAAAACAACAAGCAAATTAAAGTCTACAAACCAAGGAATACAACATAGTTAAATTCTTATATATGCTTTTAACACAATTCTCATAATGTGTACACATTTACAACAGCAAAATCAATTTTATATGATTGCCAGTCACCACTCACTGTGCCCAGCACTCCCCTGGAGGTGTCTAAGGGCCATCTTAGAAGCATAACACCCCTGTGTCATTGACAATATAGTACTTTACATTGCCATGGAATAAGACAGAAGATTGTAAGAATAAACAAATTTAACAATAACATTTGTAATGAAAGTTAATAAGCTGTCTGAGTAAGTAAATGCCTGACAAAATATATAATTTTTCTTTCTAACATATTAACAAATCTAGAATGTGCTTGAAAAATACAATCATACCTTAGCAAGATCAGAAGCAGATCAGAAGCCTTCTCTGCAGATAAATCAAAAGGAATAGCAATTTTCTGTGTTCTCCAAATAGACAAATCTCCTCACCTTCAAGTTCCCTAGCTACAGTGTAGATTTAGGCTTCTGAGCACGGTGAAGATGCTAATGAGATGTGAACTCATTAGAATTGTTGAATTCCAAACTTTTGATCTTGTGTAGCAAGGGTAAAGATAGTGTAGGCCCTACCTCAGTGTTAGTTGCTAATAGATTGCAGCAGTGAATGATTGGGTGGGGGGGAGATACAACAGCAATTCCAAACTATTTTACCTGCATTACCTGCATTGGGTGTCACCCAGGATATATGTATAAAGTGCAGAAGTAACTTTAGTAAACTTTTAAATGGAAGTGAACAGTGCACATTTCTTACTTTTGTTTACTAATAGCCAATTTCTACTGCCTTTGCTTGAAAGTGTTTTTAACGGTCATGTAATTTTATCATACATTTTAAGGACAATGATACAAAATACCCTATAGACTGCATGTCTGAGATTACAGCACAAATAAGAGAAGAATGAATACAATACAAAGAGAAGACAGAGCTGCACTGGTGCAAACAATAGTCATAAATGGTTGTGTGATCACTCTTTGCACTAAATATGTAAGCCACACATGTACAAACAAATGAGAGTACACAAGAGCATATGTCTTTATTAATACTGTGGAAGAAATTGGACTTGTCTGTATGCGCAATAATTTGGTCTCCTGCTTCAAAGATGTTTCTGTGGCAAAGAGAGATAAGACACTCCTAGTGTGTTTGGTAGGTTCATTAGAATTATAGATCAAATCCAGACTTGTGTTAAAATGTATTTTGTAGTGTTGTTTATGTTTCCTTTTTTTAATATTAATATTTGTGTGGCACTCAGCTTTATGCAGATACTGTGAAATGGATAAATACTTTAAAAATTAATAGAAGTTGCTTCTATGATAAGTACAGCATATATTAGAGCTATGAATCAAGTGTGAGTGTAAGATGCCTGGTATACCAGATGAAGCACACAGGATATGTAGATCATGTTTCAAGTCCCACATTTATCTTTTAATGATGAAAACTAATAAACAGTTTTTACAAGAATAAAACATGTTGAGCTTTGCCTGTCTTGTTTGTGCATTGCTTACCTCTGTGCAAACACGGTGTAATGCCACAGAAAATAAGCAGACATTGTCAATTTCAGAAAAGATACATAAAACAACATTAGCAAAAGCTGTTGACCTCATAGCAATACCCTTGGATGCTTATTATTTAACATTTGCCTTATATCCCATTTGCAACATTTTTCAGTATTTTAAAGGTATTATGTAGCACAGGATTATGAGTAAAAGGTTTAGAAAAGAAATTCCTAATATTAGCATCCTTTAATAAGTAATACAAGTTTAGTTTTTTTGTAAAATATTTTGACTAAGTATTGCATTTTTCTGATGGTCTGTTTCAGATGAAAAGCAGATGTATTAAAGTTTAGTACACTTAAAAATACCATGACAGTTTTATTTCCTTTGTAATCCAGTGTGTTTTTTGTTTGTTATAGTTGTAATTATATACAAAGTTGGAGATGGCCAAGACTAGTATGCATATTGCTCCTCTTTTTCTCTACTCTTTATTTTACAGCTGCCTGGGAGATTATAGTGAACATGGAAGCCCAAGCTGAACATTTAGAAAGACTAAGTGAAGCAAGGGGTATGTATGCAGCACAAAATAATAATTATTTTATTAAAAGTATTGCTCTTCTATGCATTAGGAGCAGATTAAGCATGTGTATCTTAACTAAAAATCAAGAATGCATGCTTCATTCTGTAGATCAAGGTAATTGTAGGAGTCAATAGTAATAGAGTAGTCATTTGTTGTGGGTTCATATCTCACAGGTAACAAACACATTGTAAAATAATTTTAAAATATTAAATATTAATTAAACCAAAATTGACATAAATGCCAGGTTGTTAGCGTAATCTGTATTATTTGTAAAAGCATATGTGCAATATATGCATATTGCAAGGATTACTTGGAAAAATTCCCAGTCCTAGTTTACAGTTTTTAAAAAAGTATGCTTAATGTAAAAGTAAAAATATATAAACCAAAAAATAAGCACCCTGGTAGTCAGTCTCCAGTCCATTTTATTGTATAAAAAAATCAGTTAAGCGCTTTCATCAAACACAGTTGACTTCATCAGAACAGAGGCCTTTTCTTAAAAAGCAGTTTAAATAGGTTTAAAACAACCAAAATTGGTTAAAAAACAACCAATAAAAACATTAAATTAGCATAAATCATGAATATTAATATTTAAACTAATCAGAGTAGGAAAACAATTAGGTCAATATTATTCACTGTCATATTAGTAAAACAATAAAACAAATGAAGGGACTTAGACTTGTCCTGCTTTTTCTTTTAATACTGGCAGGATAGTCAAGTAATCATTTAACCCTGGATGTGCATTTGCAGCCAACCTTAACTGCCACAACAGCTCTTTTTTACACAATACATTTTGCCAATCCCCCCTCTTGAATCTACTTGCACAGTATCCAGAAGGGCAAACTTAAACCCAGAAAAACCTTCACACTGTAAACTATGTCTAAACAGGGCATTAGTTTCTCTTTTATTTTTTGCATGATACAGACGCTCATATATTCTGGATTTAAGAAGCCTCTCAGTCTTTCCAACATAAAATGAAATGCAGGTATTACATTTCACAAAATATACTAGTTTGCTGGAAAAACAGTTTTCCTTTCCTAAAAAACAAAGTATTACCATTTTCATTAGCCAAATGGCAATAAGAACATCTACCACAGGGTCTGATACCATTTAGGTTGCTGTTAGCTCCACCATTACTAATTTTCCTTTCTAAAACCAACTTTAAATTAGGTCCTATTTTGGTAGAAAAAGTGGGTTTTTCACCCAAAACTTGGTACACCTCATTGTTGGTTTTGAAAATGCTCCAGTTTTTATTAAGAATATTTTTAACCCCATTGTATAGTGGACTATATTGAATCACACAGGCTTGTTGGAAATCAATATTTGCCCCACCATCTACATCTACACCTGCCTGGGGGGTTTGTTAACCCCCTACCTAAAAGCAGTATATATTTTTTACCCCATTCATCCAAAACGTCTCTCAGAATGGCATCAATAAATTCACCAGGATAACCCCTATCTAAAAACATTTCCTTCAGATGTACAAATTCCTTTATTACATTCTCTTTTTGGGAAGTCATCCTTGCCATCCTAATAGCCTGACCTTTAATGATGCCTTTCTTCTAAAACAGTGGGTGATGGCTGTTAAAATGTAAATAACTATTGCAGAAGGTTTTCTTACAATATACTCGCAAAATAAAATCTTCTTTTCCTTTTACTATCTTTGTATCCAGATAATTTATTTCCTCATCATGACACTCAAAGGTACATTTTAAAAAAGTGGTGGTACTGTTCAAATACTCAATAAAAGCAGGTATAGAGTCTTTTTTACCTCTCCATAAAATAAAAATATCATCCAAAAACCTGTTATAGGAGAGAATCTCTGAGAAATATTCACTTTTGAAAACATATTCCCTTTCCCAACCCAATAAAATAAGGTTAGCATAAACAGGGGCACAACGGCCCCCATAGCTACACCTTTTACCTGCTGAAAATATTGCCCCTCAAAAAACATATAATTATTTTCAAGAATGATAGTCATGATTTCACATAGCATGGTAACCTGATCATGTTGTAGGAGGGAACAGGTAAAAAGTATATCCTCGAATATCGCTAAACCTTTTTTGATGGGGGTGGGGATTTTGTCACCTGCTAGGAGCTGCCACGCATGATGCATAAGGTCATAGAAGATACCACTGGTCTACACCTCAGCCATATGGAAAACATAATTGTTGGAGTGCTGAGGAAACAAAAATGTCAAGGACTCCAACAGGAATCTGAGGAAGGAGATGGTGATGACATTTCTGAGGGTAAGGACTAGATTCTCTCTGCCCCCATGCTTGATGGGCATTGACCTCTGATGTCCTCTCTCTATCCCCAACTATGGTGTCCCCCAACCTTTTCTGTCACTCATCATCCCTCTTTCTGTCTTGTTTGTCTTGCTATATACTATACAGATATCAGACATGGAGATGGATTGGCAGCTTTGCAATATTTCTTGGAAGATTGCCCATTGTCACATTTTATAATTGAGTTATTACAATTTTGTTTATTAAATATTTTTTTTTAGTTTTAATAACATTATTTGTCATCAGTTACAGGGTACGGCTATGGGGGCTTCTTTTGCCCCCATGTATGCCAACATATTTATGGCTAAGTTTGAATTGGATTATATTTACAAGAATAAATATGTTCAAGAACATGTTTTATTTTATTATCGATACATAGATGATTTAATATTTATTTGTAAAAATGGTATAGATAAAGTTCAAAATTTTGTTTCAGATATAAATAACAATAAATATGAATTGCAATTTGATGGTTTACAATATGGTAAGGATATTCATTTTTTAGATCTCCATTTACAGGGTTTTGATATTGGATTTATATGTACTTCCATACACAGTAAATTTACAGGTGAGAGTCAGTATCTTTATGGCATTAGTTGCCATCTCCCACATACAATTAATTCCTTACCCTATGGGGAATTATTGCAGGTGGCTAAAATTTATAATAATCAACCAGATTTGGATAGGGAAGTTTATCAAACATTGTCAGTGTTCTTGCGTAGAGGATATAACAGAGAGATTTTGAAGGCAGCAGTGAGTAAAATGGAGGGAATAAATTGTATACAAAATCATACATGTAAAAATCCAATTACACATATAAGGTGGAGACAGTTGATAAAATGTTTTTTGTTACAACTTACAATATTTTGAGTGAAAGCATTGAGAACTTGGTCTACCACTATTGGACTTTTTTAAAAAGGGATGTTAAGTTATAAAGAATAATTTGCAATAAGCCATCTATTTCATATAGAAGGGGAGAACATTTAAAAGATTGATTGGTAAGGAATTATTTTGTTTTACCAGATGAACAGGTGGAGTTACCCTGTAGTAGTGGTGGTACTGTGCCCTGTAATAATTGTAACGTGTGTATAGTTTCCAGTTGTAGTAAAATCAACATAAAAAAATTTGAACCTGTTAATATGTTTTATTGTGATACCAATGGTATTATCTATTGTCTTAGGTATTCCTGCAATCTGATTTATATTGGACAGAGCAAAAGAAAGTTTAAAGTCAGATTGCAGGAACACATGAGAGATATTAAAAAACAAAGAGAAGAAAGTTATATTGCAGTTCATTTTAAGGAAAATCACAACAGTGATTATACACTTTTACAAGCTACAGTTTTAGAAAAAGTGTTTCTTAGACTGGGTGATACTGTATTGTTGAAAACAATGTATTGCTGTATAAGGAAGCTGTTTTTATTCTTAAGTACAATACTCTTTTACCAGGGGGATTGGACCATGAATTGAATTGAATTGGAAATATCTTCTTTAATTGATTAATTGTTTTATTGTTTAATTGTTTTATTGCTTTATTGGTCATTATGGGGGTATATATAAAGGGGAATTTTTGTAAAGAATTATTACTTCTTGAAGGCTTGTTTTTGGCCAAGGCATTAAAGTACAATAAATTGTTCATTGGATCTGTATCCTGTTGTTTTTATTCTTTGTCCTGTTTGTCTACACTTGCATCCTAACCTACCCTATGTAGCTGACCCTGACATACTTACTTCCCTTACCCAATATTCCTCTCTTACTGAAATAAAGTAAACAAACTGGGCACCTGTTCACAAAAAATATCATCCTATACATAGCTCTCCACTTCACACGCATCTTCTTGGCACACTTGATTCAGTCCAATTGACTATACAACATGATTGTGTTGTTGTCACCCATCTTTTTTGCCAAATTCATCCAATATTCTATCCATGTTCATTTTACACTGCTGAATTCCCTCCTGTGCATTCCTACATTGTTTCCCCTTTGTTTTTCCCCCTGCTTGGCTCCCATTTTTTCCACTTTCCTAACTATCCCATTTTTATACTTTTAATCTGATCACACACCACACACATAAATAATAAATCCATAATAAAGGCTTTCACTTTTTGTCCTCTGTGTTTGTATGGAGTTTGGCATCACACACCAATGCCGCATAATGGTGAATGGCTCTTCATGTGCTATGGCATGTTGTAGTTACTTCCATGCAATGCTGCTTAAACTTGCTGAACTAAAGAACACACAGTTAAAGCAGAGTAAAGGCACACTTTGAAACATTTACTTTAACATTTATTTAGGCTGATGAATGTATAAAAATGCCAATCCATATGTGTACTGTTGACATAAATCAAATGACTGATGTTTGTTTTTATACATCACTTCACTGTACTCATTGCCTCTCACATTTTCAAAAACTTGTCACATTTACTTGTTATACCATCCTGACAACGTGTAAAAAAAATTTGATTGAGCTGGATTTGAAACCTGTATCACTTTTTTCTCAAACATATGAGTTCCCTGCTCTTATACCTGCTGCTACAGAAAAAAGCTAATCAGCATGTGTTTTTCTTGTACCTGATACTGTCCAAAATGCTAACTACCATACCTCTCCACTTAACATGTTTGCACAAAGGAAAGTGAACCAATAGAAAAATCACTTTTTTCCAAATTAAGCAGAGACCCGCATTTGCTAATAGATTAAATCTGAGCAAACAGGGAAGGCAATAGCAATAATATTTCATGATTTAAAATTATGATACAGCATTTCAAATATAAAGTACAGTATAAACACTATATTATCTGCCAGCTCTTTCTGCCATAAACTACATGTATAAGTACTTCTCAAGTTTAAGTTGTATTCATTCAATGTGAATCTGTCATGTGCAAACACTTTGCCATCAATCTCACAAACCAGTTACTTGGTGGTGCACTATGTAAAGAGCTGATTGGTATGTATTAGTATGTCTAATGCACTGTTAGTCTTTATCCATTGTAATCCATGTAAAAACACAAAAAGGGAAGGCACTTGTTAGTGACTGAGCACATATTTACTCAGACTCATGTGTGCCCTGCACTCATGCACTTGAAAATGGACATGTCAGTAGTACTCCCCAAATGTCAACTACACTACAAAAAATAAATAGCACAACTGCATTGTTACATCATCTAAAGCTTTATACTGACAACAGACAATGAGACTGTCTTATCCATATCTTAATGTGGACATCGATTCATCACAGATATGAACACACACATACATACACAGTTGTATCCATGCTGATCATATTAAACACTTAGAGTCTCTCTCTCACACACACACACACACACACACACACACACACACACACATGTGTGTGTGTGTGTGTGTGTGTGTGTGTGTGTGAGACTCTAAGTGTGCAATGTACACAACATATTGAGAAACAGGCACATATGTCTCACTTCTAAACATGTATTCCTGACAGCTTATTACATCTAGTTGGAGAAGCTGTCTTTTAAAGTATACCTGCAAATTGGAACCACAACAGAAAATCCAAATTCCACACTTTGCATACCACTCTCATAACAGGATATGATACCCACATCATATAATGAGAACCTAATCATCTATAAAGACCAGTGTGACAAAGCAAAACACATACTTTGGGGATGGTGCAATTATTAACTAGTGAGTTCTGAAGAGTAGAACAAAATACTTAGATGTGGGTTAACTTACCACAACAGCCACATAATGTGTGTGGCTGTATGCATGTGTAAGTGTGTGTGTGAATAGTCAGAAGAACATAAATCTGTATTTTACTGTCAGCAATCCAGTCCCATGCAGAACAAATATTTTGACTCATCAATCTAGTCCCATGCAGAACAAATATTTTGACAGTCATACATGCCCTACCCAGCCATTTCATACCAGTCTCCCAAAATCTTTTGCCAAACATCCAGTGATGATGTCATCCACTATAAAGTGCCAGACAGCAATGTAAAAGTCAGACTTGTGCCATGGCACTTGTGTTAAGTAATGAGTCATCCACTATAAAGTGTCAAGCAGCAGTGTAAAAGTCAGACTTGTGCCATGGCACTTGTGTTAAGTAATGAGTTTTCCAGCTTGTGTAACTAGTTAGGTGGGGGTTCTAATTTCACTGCAGTCAACCTGTGTGTGTGTGTGTTTGTGTTCTGTTAGTTCACATTCTATAAACCATCTTAGAACAGCATGTGAGACACTCCTACTCCCTCTTCTTGTCACTAGACACTGCTGATGTCATCAACAATAAAGTGTCTAACAATTTGAAAGCCAGACTTGTATTGTGGTGCGTGCATTAAGAACTATGTTCTGTACATATGTAGATAGGGGTTCTAGTCTCACTGCAATAAACTGGTGTGTGTTTGTGTTCATTCAACAATCATTATGGTAACAATTTTAGAATGGTATGTAAGTCCACAGCTATGTCAGGCACACCTCCAAACATCTTCTTATAACATACATACATAGTCATCCTGTCTAAAGTGCACTCTGACAGTGTTCAAGTCAAAATTGTACTGCGGCAGTAACATTACGTACTGTGTTCAACAGCTTCTATAACTAGATATTTAGGGGTTCTAATCTGACAATAGGCAGCTTGAGTGTGTATACGTCCAAATAATATTTCTGAGACAAATTTACACCAAGATGTTATTCAACATCCATGTTAGACACTCCTCCCAAATGCTCATCTCAACATATGATGCTATTATACTTTATAAAGTGCAACATGACAGTGTTAACGTCAGACATATGTGTTGGTGTTAGTGTTACATTGTATGGAATTCAGCTTCTACACCTACACAGGTGTAATGTTCAAATCAGACCCAGAGTTACTGCTGTGTCTGTGGTTGGTGGTATATTATTGTCATTGTATGATCTTTTGAATTGTTTCTCATTTCACTACCACTTAGGAAAACCTTTTCTGTAGCCTCATGCATCCAACATTCCCTTTTCCCATCTTGCCGCATGACATCCTTCCTGCAAAGAAGTGGAGGATGTCCTCATGTCAAAGATACATGCACACATTATGAAGCAGAATCCTTCCATGAGACTTTGCAAGCCAGGTCCAGAGCAATGGATGTCAAGAGGTGGTGCACATGTCACATATGGACAGAGGCCATATGTAATGCAGTCAAACAAATACACACATATGCACAGTAGCTTTACTATCTTCCATCATATAGATATAGGGAGTTTGGTTTAAATGGTATAATAATTGAATGGCTAGAACTTTATGTGATATTATGTGATATTGGGAATAAGCTTAGCAATGTCTTACAGCATGTGCTATGTTGAGGTGTGGATGTATGGTAGGCCTACAAGAGGGTATTACAATCTGTGAAGTCAGGTAATGTATTGATGGCCTCTAACATTAAATTACATGTTCCTTCCATAACAGCTGTAAGAATATTCCTCCTGAGAACTGTTGATATGGGATGATACTATGTATATTGTTTACTTACAAAGGCATGTATTTTTGTAGTGGAGCAGATCAACATTCTATGCAGCTCCCATTCAGCCATCACAGTGACACATGCAGTATGTCATGTGTGCATGTGTATACCTACCATCGTTAAATGCTCTGTGACATACCTCAATATAAATTCATATGGAATACATGGGCACATATGTTTTGCTTCATCCACATGTTGTAATGCTGTGATATACACAAAATTATTACAGTTTTTGATTCAATTGCAACCTTGTAGAATTAATTGTATTTGTAATTGTATAGCTGTTCCCAAGGATTATTGAAGTGGACAGCAGGATCATTGTATGAGTATCAGCATTTGTGTCAATAACTGTTATGCATGTACCACAGCCAACTCATTTGTAATGTGCCCTTATATGGTATCAGGCCACTTAAAAACAGCTTTCCAATGAAAAACATGTAAACATACGTTGCTCAATTAATGTAATTATGTGATATTGGTAGAGCTGTATGTCTGTGTGAACACCATCAGTGTGTGGCATGTGATGCATAACCAAGGCTGTATTTGGAGGTGTTGTGACAAATCATTTATTTAATTAAGTGTGAAATGTTAAGGGGAATGCATAACTAATGGCAGTGCTGTTTGTGGATGCCACCAGCTTTACTAAACTAGAGACAATAGACAACCTGCTGGCTGACAGTTTGACTCACACTTCACACCCCGTCCCCACTGGCCATCAGTCAAAATATACATGCAAACATTACTCAGTTTATTTTCTCAGGAGAACAGCTCATCTGTGCACTCTCTAAGGATAATAACACAGAATCAATGGGCTCTGACACCATCCCAGATTTCCTATAGTGTGACTTAAAACCTGACCTAGCAGATGCAGTTGGATCCCTGCTTAAACACAGCCTTTAGACAGACTATGTTCCTGCAGAAGGATGTGCAGTAACAGTCATCTATCTAAACAAGGGGGAACCATCACCTGATGCAAGGAATTATACGCTCATAATCCTGACTCCCTTCATCTGTGAGGCAGACCAATAACTCATCATGGATTTTATCAAAAAGAACACAGGTAATCTCACAATGGTGTACCAAACCCATTTTTGATTTGTTAAAGCTGCTCTGTTATATCTGGTTGACATGTTCAAGAAGGTCACCAGGAGCATGCATGAGGAAAACAGTGTCACCCTGCATAACTTGAACTGGCCAAAGCATCTGACAAAAATCCACACTCAAGTATTACAGAGTTTCAAGTGGGCATAAACACCTACATAGCCAAGTAAGTTTATGAAGTCACCTTTAGCTAGAATCCAGTGACCAGGTCCATACCTCAGGGTTCTGTACTAGGCCCATTCCTGTTCAGTATTTAAGTATCAGAAGTTAAGACAAACGTAGGCATCTTTTGTCTAACCAGCTTTGGGGATGATTCCAAATTGCGGAAAGTCATTGAATCTAAGAACACTATGTATATACTGCAGAAAGTATTAACAGACAAAAAAATATTGTTACCAGAGCCATGGAGGTTCATAGGTTCATGGATGTGCACTAGGCTAATGGCCTTGGAGCCTTTACAAGCCTAGCCCATAGGATTACCCTGGCATCGTGCCACCCAACCTTAGTTCCTAGTGCCTCTGTCGAGTAGAGCCACTGGAGTAATCCCCGGTATGAATTTTCTATTTCCCATCCACTCATCAACATTTCTCTTGAAGAGGGCCAGTGAGGTGCTCTGCTTGACATGTATGGGAAGTCTATTACATAGCATGGGCAGTCTCTGGGTTATGAACCTATCCCTCCAGCATGTTCTGCTGATTGTGGTAATGAGGTTGAGGTCTCTGGAGCATGTGGTGTGGAGGGATTGGGATGTCTTTAGATGTAACATTTCTAACAGAGCTGAGTCAGACATGGCTTTGTAAGTCAAGCAGAGATCGCCTCTAAGTAGGCGATATGAGACAGAGAATAGTTGGAGTTTTTTGAGTCTGTCCATATAAGACAAGTATTTAAGGCCTAGGATCCTCTTTGTGAGGTACATTTGCAGTCTCTTCAGTTGTTGCAGGTGTCTAGTGAGGTACATGACAAATGGGGCATTGTACTTGATGATTGGCTAATGAGGGAAGAGTAGAGGGAGACAATGACCTCTTTATTCCTGGATGCAAAACCTTTAGTAATGAGATGTGCCACATAGAAGGACTTTCTGACCACAGTGGCAATGTGGTGGTCAAAAGAGAGGTTGCTGTCAACCTGTGTTCCCAGATCTCTTATAATGCCTTCTGTGTTCAGTGGACTACCATCAATGTGGTAATTCAAGGGAACCGGGTTTTTCCCAAAGGGGATGATGACACATTTTTTGGCATTGAGCTTAAGGCCATGGTTCTGAAACCAGTTGTTGGTCTCATTAAGGCCCTTCTGTAGGATGTCAACATTACTTGGGGAGTTAATAATAGCTCCCAACTTGCAACCATCTGCGAACTTTGTCAGCCAGAGTCCCTTTGTGTTGGTCTGGACTTCAGAGAAGTAGATACCAAATAGGAGAGGACCCAGGATTGAACCCCGTGGGACTCCACTCATCGCTGGTCAGCAGTCTGACTTGGAGTCAGCTACTTTCACACTGTGGGATAAATCTGTGAGCCAGTTTTCAACCCACCTAGTAATATAGGGGTTGATACCTAGCTTAGTACGTTTTTCTATGATTCCTGAGTGGGAAAGGGTATCAAAGGCCTTGGCCAGATCAAGGTAGGCTGTATGAACCAACTTACCTTCATCCACAGCTCTGGTGACTGACTCAAAGAAGTTGGCCAAGTAGAGCAGGCATGATCTACCCTTCACAAAACCAAACTTTGTAGGATCCAGAGTTTGGAGATTCCCTATATCCTTGTTTATTAGGTCCATTTTGATGCATTCCATAGCTTTGCATATCAGACTCATCAGGCTAATGGGGCAATAGTTCCCGGGGTCTGTAGTCGCTCCTCCTTTGTGGAGAGGGACGACTGCAGCAGTGCACCATTCAGTAGGAACAAAGCCTGAGATGAGGCTGTGACTGAACAGGGCACACAGGTGAAGTGCCAGTTCACTCTGTAGTTCATATAGAACACAGCCAGGGATACTGTCAGGTCCCATACAAGCTGTATTCCTGGCCTTGGACAGTGCTGTTTTAACCTGTGCAGCAACAATACTAGGTGCCTGGCAATCTACTGGTATTGTGATTGGTCCTTTGGGGTGGAGAGAGAGGTAAAGTTAGCACTGAATCTGTCCGCCAGTATATTTGCAATATCTGTTGGCTTGGTATAGGAGGTACCATTGTGCAGTAGCTCAGAGCAAATCTGGGTATTGCAATGCAGATTCTTTGCATAACTATAGATTGCCTTGTGGTTGTCTTTATTATCTGCTGCAACTCTGTTTTCATAGCTAGCTTTAGAGGATTTGATGAGGGATCTCAACCTTTTGTTGAGGCTGATAAGGGAGTTTTTCCCAGTCTTGAAGACACAGTAGATGAAGAAAAAAGCATGATTATTTTCTTTTGAGGCCAAATACACAACCTAAGTACAATATAGACAGCACACCCATATGAGCAGACCAAGTGGTACATGACCTGGGTACTCAGGTAGATATTAAGCAGAACTTCCACCAGCATGTGACCACAGTGGTGATAAATCCCTTGTATGCAGCACAAATTCTGACTATGGGCAGGACATCCACCTCAAAGGACATTATAGTCCCATTGTTCACAGCCCTTATCACACAAATAATTGCGTACTTGCATCTTTTTCCATGTACCTCACCACACATCTTCCAGGGATGATTTACACAAGTGTATCACTTTTGCCACAGTGAGCTTCCACACATCATTTTAGTTATACATAAGTATTCTTCGTGATGCATAAACATTAGGAGTTGACAGTGCAGACGTCCCTTCAAGGCATTATACAAGATGCGTGTGTGATACGTCCACCTGTGACACACCCAGTAAATACACAGCTCATTGACAACATTGTAGGCGTGGGTTACATTCTTTCAAGTGTGGACTGTGGCATATGTGTGTCATGCAAACCTCTCAGCTAGCCAGGACTGCTTGTAATTTAAGCTGCAGGTGTAACAGTGTCCCTCCTACCTCCAAAAAGTGACCATTTTTGAGGAAGGTGTGCTTGATTCCACCTATAGATTACTGACAGATTATTACAATTGTACAAGTGCATTCATGCAAAACATGTATATTAACTCACAACCACATATTTTTTTGTCAGTGACACAGGTTAATGGTATTATTCTGATATTATCCATGATTGTGTGTGATTCTGTCTACTCTTGCCCATTATCCTTTTGCTATGTGTCCAGGCTGGTTGAGACCTATGCTGACATTACATTCATATTCAATCAACTCAATTTGCACATCTTCATAATATGCACATACCCCCTGTTGTATATACTGTCCTTGCTAAATGTCCTCTCCACTGATCATGTAAGTGCTCTTACATCACAATCAATCATCTCCATTGATAGGTGACCATGCGTGACAGTCACATAATATGCAATAACTGTGTGATGATATGAATATACCCACACAGGAGGTGTAAATTGCAGTACACACTGTATTATGTACATAGGTGATTGCTGTTCATGCTACACCTGTTTTGTCTTTGGGGTGTACGTACATTGACATGCCCTTATCTGGTGTAAATTTTAATATCTCATTTGTCCTCATCTCCTTTCTTCATTCCTGTCATTCATGTTGTGAAGGCTGCCAGCCTAGCCAGATAGATTTTTATAGATAATTCTATCATTTGTAAATATTAATGTAAGGCACAGGCTTGTTGTCTTAAATGGGAAAACTGCTGTTAGATGTGGAACTGCAAATAAAATGTCACAACAGTGCTTTCTACTGACCATGTAAAAGCATGTTGTGACCCTTTGATCTAAAGTCAGCTCCAGCCCATCTAGATGAACACAGGGTTTCTATTATTTTAACCAAGAGTTAAATTGCTAGATTTAAACATGCAAATGTATTTTTATTGCTCTGCTTCCTGACCAGCTGCAAGATAGCACAAGGAGATGTTAAGAATGTAAATGTAGTTTCTGTTAGCCTGGGAACCCTGGGAAGTGTGAAGAATGATGCAATAGGAACCAAGAATGCGATTTTAAAAACAGAGAGAATCAGAGAGCTTGAAGAATTTTTATCTTGACCATCTAACTCACAGCACTGTCTTGCTCATATGTAACTTATCTGATACTTGTGTTTTCTTTTAGAAATAGCTAGGAACTACAAAGATTAGACTAAGTGTTTTTCTATGATGTCAGAACTGTACTACTGAATTATTTTAAGTATTTCTCTGTGATCTCTGATCTCTTGACTAGCACTGTGTAGTAAGAAGTATTATCTTGTGTTTTTATTATTTATTATTAAATATTTTAAATAATTTCAACTGTGGCTGTTTTGTGTAGAGATAATTTAAGCTCTAGAGTACATTGCATATTTATAGTGATTACTGTACCAAGTCACTCCAATAAGCCTTGACTGTTTAATTATACTACCAATTCGATAATAATATTGCACAGTAATAATTGGGCACCCTTTTAATGGCCTTTGAGTAGCTGATAAATATTAGTGGGTGGTGGCAAGTGGTACTACCATATAGTCTGGGAAAAAAGGGGCACAGCTAGAGAACCTATGCCAGCCTACCCTAGGAGTGTCTGTGTGGATGTACAAACTCTTATCTCAAAGTGTGTGTGTGTCAGCTACTTGGGCAGGGACATGAAGCACTGGTTGGACAGAGAGGGTGCTGGAGGTTTTGGCTTGCCCACAAGGCGGAGATCTGGACCCTATAGCTGTGCCAGTGGGAAGTCTTATTTGGGACCTGGAGAACAAGGGAGTGAACAGCCCCAGACTGACTGTGATCTCTGTGTGTGCTCTTAAGGGAAATTGCACTTTACTGTGTGTATTTGTTATCCTTTCTTCATATATGAGATGCCCCTCACTGGTGTTAGTGGTGAGGATTGAGGCTCCTTGATTGCTGGGCCAAGGCATGGGTGTCACACATGTCTGTGACCCTTTTCAATACACACACCTCCCCAGACTACTGTATTAATAATGTCAGTCTATTTACCCTTTTTGATCACCAGCAAAACTTTATTTCAGTATGCCAAAACATGTTTGCAATGTACTTTGCACTGAGTACACTTTTCTATAACATTTTAGTACTGCAGTCACTGCCTTAAATTAAACCCTGGTAGTCATTGTCACTGTCCATGCATTTCTTCATAAGTAAACTTATCTGTGTGTCTGAATTTGTCGATGCTGCTTTACGTGGCTTCCTGGCTGGCAACACTGTTGCTGGCCAAAACACCTCACTTCTGTCTGTGTAAGCATGATATGCGGCATGCATATGCAATTAGCACTGCTGATCATCATGCAAACACGTAAACTTTGTGCAGACTTTGCACTAAACCTACACAGAGTTTATTGAATCCCTGGGAATATATTGCAATAAATGAAGGAGATTTCCAAATATAATGCATGATATAAAAACAATAAAGACAGTGATGCCGAAATAATAAAAGATTAAGAAGTACATAGGAGAAATAACAGTGTCTGCTAATAGAACACACTTCTTAAAGAGACAATGAAGACCCAACCAAACCACGACACATGACATTTTGAAGTGTTGTTAGTAATTATGAAAACTAAAACTCAGCTTAAGAATACTTTGGATTTCCATTATAGATTAAGTGATTGAAGAGTATGTAAGATCGTTTTTATGTCAGATCAGCAATTGAATCAACCAAGTAAATTGATTTATAGTCTAGATAAACAAGATATTAAAAATTACAACTATCTGAATGCTTTATAAAGTGGCAGTGAACACCCCCCCCCAACTCCCTCATCATAAATAACTTTACTGCCTACATATCTTACTTAATTTAATTAACTTTATCATCACAGAACCTCATGGCATGTTATGAAATCTTTTCACAAGTGTTGCCTCACGTAACTGATCCTGCCTATTTGGGCTTCACTGCAAAGTGAATTGATTGGACAATCAGATACTCAGAGCAACACAATACAAAACAAAACTACACCCATCTAAATATCAGAACTATCTAGGAAGTCTGAGGAATGTTGACAAATACTTTTATGGGACTGTGTAAAATGACAATTTACTTGTCTTAATTAAATATTCAAGATCCCATGTTAAGCTGCCTGTCACATATACCAGTGGTCCCCAACCACTGGGCTGCAGACCAGTACCGAGCCGTAGATAATTTGGTACTGGGCCACACAGAAACTTTTGGGCAGGGAGGGAAACAAAAAAGTGAATGCCTGTGAGTCTGTTTATGTTTCTGTCTGTGTGTGAGTGAATGCGTGCATGAAAGTAGAATGCATGTGTGTGAAAGCAGAAGAGACTGTGTATGTGTATATGAGAGTGAACAATGAGCTCGATTGAGATGTTATTTTACACTCGCTAAGCAGCTCTTTTGCTGTTTAGCAAGTGTAAAATCAAAATAAATAAAACTGGAAAAAAATGTGTGTGAGGGTGTGTTTCTGTCTGCATGTGTGAGTGAATGCATGCATGAAAGCAGAACAGACTGCGTGTTTGTGTGTGTGTGTGTGTGTGTGTGTGTGTGTGTGTGTGTGTGTGTGTGTGTGTGTGTGTGAGAGAGACAGAGAGAGAGAGAGAGTGAAGAGTGAGAACGATCCCTGGTGGCAGCAGCATTAATTATTAAGAGATCTGTGCACTTCTTGACCATACCCGTCAACCTCTTGCACAATAAATCTGGACACAACCACAAATAATAGGGACAAATTTTAAATATTGCTCTTTAAAACTTGGAAAGTTGCTAGAATAAGCACTGAAAACCCTGCTTTCATTTCCAACATCTTATCTTTATGAAGCAGGGTTTTCTGTAATGACAGCAAATGCAATGAAATTACGGAGTAGACTAGACATAAGAAACACACTTCTGTGCCATTGTCTCCCATCACCCCTAGATGGGACAGTCTTGTTGCAGGGAAACAAGCTCAGGGCTCCCATTGATCTTGTGTTATGGTGAGTTGTGTTTACTATACACTTTATTATGCCATATTTTAATGTGCACGCGATGGCCGGCATGTTGAGAATTGTCTTACACGAAACCCGTCCCACATGCAAAAAAGGTTGGAGACCGCTGATGTATACATTACCTCATAGCGTAATGCTGGAAAAACTTTTTAGCACATTTGGGATAACCGAAATAATAAAGAGTAATAACAGTCCTCCTTTCTATAGTTCCCAGTTTGGACATTTCTAAGAGGCAAAGGTTTTGCCTGGAAAGATAATTCTACTTTTGCATCAAGCTAATGGGATTTTCAAGAGTTTTAAAGTTAACATAACTAAAGCCTTAAGTATTTCCAGGATCAACGTTTTTACACAGAGATAATACATAGATACTATTTTCAGAGTATATAGAAATTCTACATTTCTAGTGTCAAGGGCAGTATCAGACAGCTTAATATTCAACCATGAATTCTGAAATAAAGCACCTTTAATGAGTGAATCCAGAGATGTGACAAATGAAACAGAGGTATAAAGATTTATAATAATATTAGGAGACATGCTAGAAAACACTCCTAAGAAAACCCAGAATGTCTGGGGCAAAAGAGGGACACAAAGTATACATTCTTGTTTAACCCAGAATCTTACTTTGTACAGAATGTCAAAGGCTCTTTGTAAAAGGTTGGGGACACTGTTTAACCAGTCATTGTTCCTTTTTAAAGTCCTTTACTGATTAAATAATAGACTATGTAGGTCCTCACACTAATAACAGTGACACTCTCCTGTCTTGTGGTCATGTTTCCTTTTGGCCATTCTGCTGGGCATGCATCATTTGTATAAGATTTCAAAGGGCAATTAAAAAAGCACATCTACTTCTACAGGCGCACTGTTATAATCTGTTTGTATAGCTTGATTCATACTGGGACAAAACAAAAATTCTTATTTCTGCAGAGCTGTAAATAAGAAGTACACATTCATGAATGTATATATTGTTCTAAGCTGTTTTACTGCATTGTCACTGAAAAGAAAATTGCTAAGTGCTCTGTATAGTTAATAAGACTGAGTTGCTCCACAAAATGCTGTCAAAAGTTAAAATGCTTCAGAAAGACTGTTGGAATATATTACTTGAATGTCACATCCAGCTGAAAATGCCAACATGCACTGCACATGTACTGTACTAAGGCTGAAAAATAAGATTCAGATATACTGGCTGGGTATTTATATAAATATAAAAAATACAAATTGAAACAAATGCATTTTGTCTTGCAGGGGAAAAAAAGATGAAATGATGACTATGGCGATTGACTTTTATGAGCTATATATTTATGTGGCACTCCATAGCAGTGAACAAAGCTACTCATTGTATTTTTCAAGATTAAATAAGACCAAAATATGTTCTCATGAATCAAAAAGAAATTGTGGTAACTAGGCAAAACTCCAGATATAAACCAAGAAACCAAATGCCCAGCTTGGCAATAAATGAAAACTGAAGGTTAAAATACAGATTATTTATTGATTTAGCTCTTTTGTCTCTCCCACAGGAAACATCATCAGAATAACACAGCAAAAGAAAATTGAACCTTAAAAACACACTAAATGTCATCTGATTGGTCCAACAATTAACATAAATCAAGTGAATTAATTAAATTAATGTAGACAATCCTTGCTGGAAGGGCAAGTATTTAAAGGGAGAATGTTGCAGGATAATTTTACAAAGATGCTGTATAAAATAAGTAAAAGCATATGTGAAGAAAATGAAAACACTGTAATCTGTGTTAACATGTCTGGCAAGAGATTTGGAATATTCTCAGATTAACTTGTTTTGTACGCCAGCATGCTTAATTGTGAAAATGTAAGTAAGTTTTTTTTAAATGTTGAGCATTTTCCTGTGTATACAGAATGTTTAAAGAATCTGTCAGTGTTTTGATACATTCCTAACTGTGCATGTTTGTGAGGGACAGTCTAAAGTACAAACTGTGGAGAATAGGCTGAACAGTAGATGATGTCATCAGAATGTTCCTGGTTGCTAGGTGATTATTTAAACAGCTGATTGACAGAAAAATAACTTTTTTTCAAACAGCTGACTGTTATTTTTTAGAAATAAGACAGATGAGCCTGCAGTTAGAAGTGCTAAGCAGTTAGTCAAATGCAGCAGTTTGTGAAGTACAGTCAGTTACAGTGCTGTGCAGTCAGTGGACACCCATGAAACAGAACTCACGAAAAAACTGCAAGCCTGTCTTTTGCCTTGCTGTTATATGTTAGATTAGATCAGGGACAGTATTTTTTAGTTAGATTAGGAAACTTAGTTATTAAGATATAATTTTTCTAGAATAATGGACTCCTATCCTGCAGTTTAATTTCATATTTCTGGTGATTGAGTTCTGATGTTTATTGGAAGCTATTGATTTACATTCTTGTAATCATTCTACTTATTATTATTTTTTTTATTACTTTATATTGTGGCTGGAAATCAGTGTTTTTTGTTAGAGATTAGAGAGTGCTTATACCTGTTTGATACTTCCCAGGTCCCATTGAAGACCTGGCTGCTCTGGTCATAGTTATCATTTATTTTGATACTTAATTTTCATCACTGGACACCCCATGAGAAGGGCATAAAGACACTCTGATTGGTGGCAGCATTACTGTGCTATTTTGGGAAGGGACACAGCTGGAAATCTGTGGCAGGCTTTCCAAGAAGTGTTTGGAAGTGTGAGATTTAAATTTACTTTCAGTGTAAGTGTATCAGAGGTCTTAAACTGGGACACATTGCTCTAAAGTGTGTAATAACGAAAATACATTTGGGGTGGACAGAAGTATATAGCCCAGTCCCAAGAAAATAGAATGTGTTCCTGTTGTGCTGTTAGGGGAAATTGTGGAATATTACTTTTGTTTAAGTGACAGTTGCATATTGGAGTCAGTAGTAAGGACTGAAGCCCCTTAGTTTCTGACCCAGGATAGTAAGTGACTTCATATTTATTGTTAGCAGACAGGTGGGATATAGATGGATGTCTCACTTAATTGGTGGCAGTCTGATGGGATACAACAGGATGTCACAGCATATAACATATAAAATATACGAATGAAGTACTACACCTGAAAAATGTATATGAATATGTAATGTGTACAAAAAATAACAAATATGGGTGTGAAAAAATAACAGCCAACACATTAATACCTTTTAGTTCTCATAAAAGTTCTAATATCATTTTCAACAAGTGTTTCAAAATTATTCAACACATGGTGCAAGGGTCGACTAATTGTACTATTCTTACAGAACATTTTAGGGAGATTGTAGATAGAAGTATCAGTAATCATTTCTTCTAAATTTAACTTCCTAGCAAAAAGCTTTATATCCAATAAAACTTCACTCAATCTATTTTTTCTTGTAGGAACATAAGTAAATTATTTACAGAATAAACTAAAATGTGATGCATTAATGTCTAGGTCACTGTAATTGAAAACATGAAAATTGTCAAAAGTGACCACACAACCTTCCTTCTGTATACCATCCCCTGATGTTACTTTTTTGTTCTTGAATGTAAATTCTAAATTACTTGTTAATACCACCTCATGCCCCTTTGTCCTCTGTTGGAAATGGGACATTGTTTCTATCTCTGTGGGCAACTCCAGGTAATCTAATCATAACTGGAACGAGAGGACTGATTTTGTATTCTAGGTGACTCCTCAAAGGAGGATTTCCTAAAGAGGCCCTTTCACCAGTGGTTTCTCCTTCACTTACTTCGTTACCCTGATTAATATTTGTTATTGTTTCATTATTAGGCACATAATTGACCTGTGCTACAGTTCTCTTTCCTTTCCATATTGCTAATTCATAAGCTTTATCCTCTCTATACTCTTTATTATCTTGTTCTAGTTTCAAAAATTTTCATTTTTTAATCTTTTCTATAACACTGTCCACATCTTTAAAAACAACAAAGTATTTACATTTATACTCATGCAAAGAAAACAATAAATCATCTTGAATATATTTAAGTGAAATAATTTCATTATGTAAACACTCGAAAATTGTGTCATTATTGCTAATAATAGCTCGCATAAGTATTAATCCACATCCATTAAGTATGCCCACCAATTCTGTGTAAAAGTCTGAACCATTCTCAATATTGTTAGCAAATTTATTTAGTCTCAGTTCTCTAGGGACTTGTTGACAGGAAATACATTCATTTAAATACCAATTGTCCAAACTTAAAGATTTGAATTTTAGCATTTTGTCCTTCAATTTATGGCACATACATTGGTATGAGGTGTTAATGTCTATAGTGTTATTACTGGAATTAAAATCCATTCAGTTTAGCCAAGCATTAATGTCCACATTTGCATACTCCTCATAAAGTCTGTTTCCAACATTGTTGGCTGAAATTACAGTTTGTAATACTGATCAAGTCGGTTCATCAGTCCTAAAGATTGATGCAATATCTGTTGGTTGCGAAGATGCTAAAGGAATGCCCACAGAAGCCGGAAATAAAACAGGAAGTGTTCTCGAGTTGTCCTGCCTTTGCTGAAAGCAGAGTATAGATACATACAGTTCCATATTAGGTAATTTGTGACTGTTTCACTGTGAAAATGCATTAATTAATTTAGGACATTCTCCAAATAATGTAGGTTTGACTCTCACCATTGGCAGTATTCACTCGGTCACCAGAAACTGCCATCACCACACTAAAAAGAAACCAAAAATGAAATTGTGGTAACTGGGCAAAACTCCAGATACAAATCAAGAAACTAAATGCCCAGCTTGGCAATAAATGAAAACCCAGGGTTAAAATACAGATTATTTATTGATTTAGAGCTTTCAGCACCCCCATGGGAAACTTCATTAGAATAACACAGCAAAAGAAAATTGAATCTTAAAAACACACTAAAAGTCATCCGATTGGTCCAATAATTATCATAATCAACTGAACTAATTAAATAAATGCTTACTGCAGTGGTGGTGCTGCGGTAGCATTGTCGCCTCATAGCAAGACGTTGTCCCGTTTGATTCTCAGCTAGAGCGTCTTCTGGGTGGAGGCATACGTGAATGGGGCGTGCCTTCATTGAAGGTTGTGCATCAGGGCTGGTAACCCGGTACGTAAAAATCCACTACTAATCATTAGGGGACCGGAGTTCCGCTGTGGCGACCCCTAACTGGGAAATGCCGAAAGACACAATGTGGACAATGCTTGTTGGGAGGATAAGTATTTAAAGGGAGAATGTTGAAGGATAATTTTACAAGAATGTTGTATAAAATAAGTAAAAGCATATAACACATAAAATATATGAATGAAGTGAAAAATGTATATGAATATATAATGTGTATAAAAAATAACAAATATGTGTGTGAAAAAATAATAGCCAGCACATTAATACTTTAATGCCCTTAATTTAAGTGCAGGAACTAGGGAGAAATAATAATTTAAACCAGGGTGGCATAGGCAATCAGTCGCAATTACTATATAAGTTCCCATTATTCCAACCTGGTCTCCCAGTCACCACCTCCTTCATGTGGTATAACGTGTTTTAAAAATCAAAAACTAAAATTGGCTTGGTCATACTTGCTTATATAGAGCATTTGATTCTCTCTTCCTATTGATCTCATATAAATGCTCGTAAATTCTTTGTTTCAAGCTATGCTGTGTCTTGCCCACATAAAATGCAAAACAGAATAAACAGTAGGCCAAGTACACCACACCTTTTGAATAACTGTGTAATACTTTATTGCTGTTAAACTAACTTTAGGGCCTGGTAGAAATAAATTTGTAACATTTTCAATAAAAGGGCACTGAGGGCAAATCCCACATTTAAATGTGCCTTTTTTCACTCTGTTGTTAATAAACTTCCTTAGTAGTAAATCACTTTCAAGTATATTCTTTAAATTAGGACCCCTTCTAAAGCTAAATGTCAAAGGTCTGGTGAAAATTTTCTGACTATTGGGCATCACAACAAAAAGATTCCAGTTTTTGGAAATAATGTCCTGTATGATTTTCGTATCTTAATTATAACTTAAAACTACATATGGTCCCAAGTTTCTCCCCTTCATCTACACTTTCCCAATTTAACCTATCACCACCAGAAATCATCTTCTTCAAAGCACACTGGGAAATATTAATTAATGGGATACATTTTGTACCTCATCCTTACAAAACGTGTTCTTCTAACTGATTAATAAGGACTTTTGGATATCCTCTGGCTAAAATAGATTTTCAATAAATAATAACTTGTTCACCAAATCATCCCTTAATGAAGTCATTCTAGCAGGTCTTACAATCTGACCCTTTACTATATTCCTCTTTTGGTGAAAGGGATGATTACTGTTGTAAAATAAATATGATTTAGAAAATTATCTTTTCTATACACTCTAGAAACATATTAATTGTTTAAAACTTCCTTTAAAATCCTAACATCTAAAATGTGCGTATCTTTGCTCTTCACTGTGTGACTAAAGATCAAGAAATCTATAGTTTCAATGACAAAGGACATGAAAGTCTCAATGTCGTTCAAGGGACCATCCCACAGTATAAAAATGCCATCCAAAAAACAATAATACACTTCGATATTTAAAAAAAAAAAACAGGATGTAAATACAAAGTGTTTATCCAAATACAACAGTACAACATTGGCAAACACTGGTAAGAAAGATCCGTCCATGGCTACACCATCCAATTGTTTGTAGTATTCACCTTGGAAAAATATACAATTGTTTTTGAGAACCATGTCTACATTTTCCATAATTAATCTGAACTCATTTGGGGGTAAGAGGTCAAATTCTATCAAAATCTCTTCAAACTACTGTATTCCTGTAGAATAAGGGATTACAGAGAAAAAATCTTTAATTTCAATGCTGACAAAATAACAATTAGGGTCAAATTCTAATTTACAAATTTTGGTCAAAAAATCCCATGACTCGATCAAGATGTGTTAGTACAACCCATAAAAAGGTTTTAACTTTCTATCAAGAAAAATAGCCAAGGGTTTTGTTCTGGACCCTGCCACAGCAACTATGGGTCTCAAAGGGGGGTTGGTAACATTTTTGTGGACTTTGGGGATGCCAACTATCCCAGGTGTATAAGGTTTAGAAACTTTTAAAAAATCATATAATTTCTTATCTATGGCACCCTGTAGCAAGTTGCCTTCTAAGATCATATCAATTTTCTTCTAGGCCCAAAAAATCTCATTATGAGATACATGGGAATATCTGCCTTTAGTATTCAATATTTCCAACATTTTGGCAGAGTAAGTCCACTGCTCCATAATCACTAACCCCCTCCCATCAGGTCTCATGATCCTTAGCTCCTTATTCCTACTAAGGTCATTAGGAGTATCTCTTTTATCCGAAGTGAGACTACTTACTATTGAACCACCTTTTAGTTCTCATAAAAGTTCTAATATCATTTTCAACAAGTGCTTCAAAATTACTCAACACTGGGTGCAAAAGTGGATTAATCATAATGTTCTTCCAAAACATTTTAGGGGGATTGTTGATAGAAGTATAACTAAACACTTCTCCTAAATTTAATTTCCTAGCAAAAAGCTTTACATCCAATAAAACCTCATTCAATCCAGCTTTTTTGAAGGAATATAAGTAAATCTTTTATGGAATAAACTAAAATGTGATGCATTAATCTCTAGGTCACTGTAACTTGAAAACATGAAAATTGTCAAAGGTGACCACACAGCCTTCCGTCTGTATAGTGTCCCCTGATGTTACTTCCTTGTTGTTGAACGTAAATTCTAAATTACCCATTAATACCTCCTCCTGGTCCTTTATCCTCTGTTGGAAGTGGAACGTTGTTTCGGTCTCTGTGGGTAACTCCAGGTAATCTGAGCATAAGTGGGGCATGAGGTCTGATTTTGTATTCTGGGTGACTCTTCAAATATGGGATTTCCTAAGGAGGCCCTTTCACCAGTAGTTTCTACTTCACTTACTTCATTACCCTGATTAATATTTGTTACTGTTTCACTATTAGGCACATAATTATTCTGTGCTATAGTTCTTTTTTCTTTCCATGGTGCTAATTCATAAGCTTTATCCTCCTTATACTCTTTATTATCTCATTCTAATTTCAAAACATTTCATTTCTTAATCTTTTCTATAGCATTATCCACATCTTTAAAAACAACAAAGTATTTCCATTTATACTCATGCAAAGAAAACAATAAATTATCTTGAATACATTTATTAAGTGAAATACGTTAATTATGTAAACACTCCAAAATTCTGTCATTATTGTGAATAATAGCTCGCATAAGTGCTAATCCACAGCCATTGAGTATGTGTACCAATTATTTATAAAAGTCTGAACCATTCTCAACATTGTTACGGAATTTATTTAGTCTCAGTTTTCTAGGGACTTTTTGATGGGAAATACATTCATTTAAATACCAAATGTCTAAACTTAAAGATTTGAATTTTAGTATTTTGTAGTTCAATTTATGGCACATACCTTGGTATGAGGTGTTAATCTCCGTAGTGTTATTATTGGAATTGAAATCCATTTGGTTTTGCCAAGAGTTAATGTCCAAATTTGCATATTCCTCATAAAGTCCATTTCCAGTATTGTTGGTTGAAATTACTGTTTGTAATACTGATCTAGCTGGTTCACCAGCCCTAAAGACCGATGGAATATCCGTTGGTTGTGAAGATGGAATAAACTGGGAAGAATTTGAGGCAGTGACTGATTTTATTTTCCTGTGTTCAGAAACCTCTACAAATAGTGATTGCAGTCAAAAATGAAAAGATGTTTGCTTTTTTGGAAGAAAGCTGTACTAAATGTGGACAACATTTATTAATATATTTTAATATTATCAATTATTGATATTTAATATATATTTTATGTTATTAATATAGATGTGAAGGATCAATGCAATGATTTTCCAAGTAAGAACATATCACTATGAGAGCTAGGCTATAATTAGGGTTGTATGCTGAAAACTTAATGCTTTGAACTGTAGTATTGGGGAAGCCTTCTGTGAATTCTTTGGACTGCAAAAAATCATACTTAAGGGAATAAACCACTCTGAACATTGAAAGGTCTAATAGTAAAGCTAACATTCTAATACTTTGGCCACTTAATGTGAAGTCAGGATTTACCGGAGAAAGCAGCAATACTGAGAAGTACTGAAGGCTAACAAGAAGAGGGTTGCAAGGGTTAAGATGGATGAACAGTACTACTGAAGTAAGGAACATGAATTTACAAGAATGGAAAAGAAGTAGTGTTGGACAGACATGCCTGGTGTTCTAAAGTCCTACAGGCCATGAAGAGCCAGATTACAGTAAATGACTAAACTAACAACAACAACAGCAACAGACAATTATATATTAAAGATAGTAAAATAGGAAAGCATGAAGAAATAATGCTTTTTGGGGGAACAGCTGTGGTTTGCGTCAAACTAGAATACATGGTATCAAATTCAACAGATGTTTGGGTTATCTAATGCTTTAAAGGCTAGATTATAAAGGAGAACTGGACACAATGAGTATAATGGGTCATGTGGAGAGACCATTAGACACAAAGCCCCAGCTGTAGATTATTACTGTTAGTTATGAGAGGTGATTACCAAAAAAGGGAAAATTTTATTAGCAGAGCATATAGAGCTCTTTGGGAAAGTAATGAAGGGGTAGTAGTTAAAAAGGCACAACTACAGTGCTCATTAAATGAAGAGATAAATGATGTGACTTACAAATGGATGTCTCAATTATCATGAAATGCTACCAAATCTAGGAGGTATGGAATTTTTGCCTAGAAGGTTTTGATCACATTCTTCTCTTCTCCACAAAGGTTACAAATGATGTTTCCAAATAATGACCCAAAGTGGCTCTGCATTTATGAGAACATACCATGAAATCAAATGCCCAGCTTGGCAATAAATGGAAACCGAGGGTTAAAATACAGATTTATTTATTGATCTAGTGCTTTCATCTTCCTCAAGGGAAACTTCATCAGAGTAACACAGCAAAAGAAAATTGAACCTTAAAAATGCACTAAAAGCCATCTACTAGGTAACATAAATCAAGTGAATTAATTAAATTAATGTGGACAAGACAGAGTGTAGCTTGAAACAAAGACTTTATGAGCATTTATATGAGATGAATAGGAAGAGATAATCAAATTCTCAATATAGGCGTATTTGTAAGCATGGAACCAGCAAAAAAGTGTGTGACCATGCGGCAAACCACCAAAATAACAATGTAAGAGCATCATGTTGCAAGATTTGAAACACAGATAAGATGACATCACTTCCTGTTCCCTTGTTACCACAGTTGAAATGTCATTTCCTGTTCCTTTGTTATTAGCAAAGCTTTCTAGGGCCTACATGATGTCACCTTCCTGGACATCTGGCTGTAGATCAGAAAAACATGTCATTATATTTACAATGATGATAGAATGCTTCATATATAGTTCTGTATATTTACAATGATGACAGAGTACTTCATATATAGTTCTTCTGTATATTTAGGACAAGCTTGATAACATATTCTGCTTCTGGTATGTCTCTCCGATATTTATCTTTTATCATAAATATTTTACATGGAAGTTATTTGTTAACAATATCAATATTCTTGAAAAGATCTCCTGTCTTTCCTGTTCTGCTGTCTTCTTCCTGTTGCTCATTTAAATATACCTCATGACAGCCCCACTGGCAATGGGCTAAAGCCCTGACCTTGACCATGACCAAGGTGACCCAAGTTTGACTAGTGGCTTGAGCACCTGCTGGAGCTGTCATAGGGGAGGAGAGGAATGATGTGACTGCACATGCTTGTCTCTTATGAGGGAAGGGGAATAGTATGGAGTGTGTCTGAGCACATTGCCCATGAAGAAATCCCAGTGGATAATGTGGATCACAGGGAGGTGCTCTCTATGATGGGAGGACAAGGCCATTTGATTAACTGCATATCTTGTATATACAGAGATATTAATGTCTATTATGATGGCCAATTACCTCCCAATCCCTTTGGACACTTTGATCTTGCACTGAGGACCTGCGGCTTAAATATAAAACTCCAGTCCTTGGCACAGGAATGATGGGTCCCATCCCCAGTGTTTTCAGCTCTCATCACAAGGAAATAAATACACCACATGGCTCTTGGCCTGGGGAACAAAGAGGTTTACATTGACTGGAAGAGTAGGGTTGATGGTCAGTAACAGAGAAGCCAAAAAAACCTCCTTATCTTCTCTTGCTATTCTCTGGAACTCTTCATTCTGTTTAACATAGTTTTCTCCATTGCCACTGCATTTTCCACTCCTCTTTCCTCTGCCACTTCTAAAGCCTCTGGTTGCAGTCATTTTGCTTTCTTGGTCTTCTTTCTATTTGGTATATTTTTGCTGTCACATCCTGGATAACATAGAAAACTTCTGTCAATAGCTCCTCAGCCACTTTACTCACTAGATCTAACACTTCAGATATGTTCTTCACCTCCACTACCTATCCAGATTGAATATTGTTCAGCATGTAAATAGTCTAGGTGTTTTGCTGTTTTCTTTAACTTAATTCAAAACTTCACAATGCAAAACTGATGGTTCAAGTGACAGTCAGTAATGAGTCTTATTTTGTTGTCTTTATAGACCTCTTCAGAGTCTGACCACAAATTAAGCAGTCTGATTTCAAACGTGATGATCTAGTGATATCCATGTATAAAGCTATTTCTTAAGCTGTTGAAAAAGGTATTTGCTATGACCCATGAATATTCTTGTCAATCTACTGCTTCAATTTGTTCACCAAGGTCAAACATGCCTATTATTAAAGCTGATTTTTGACTACCAGCCTTTTCTTTCTATTCACCTGTTATGAGTCTGATAACTTTTTTTAGGTATTACAGAAGATGATGTAGATCCTCATAAAACCTGGTGATATCCCCCACTTTGACATCTGTAGCTGATGCATAAATGTTATTAATGTTATACTGAAAGGACTGCCTTGGTGACTCTTTCAGATATTTCTACCATTTTTGGGTTTGTAACTCAGCAGTGATTGTGACACTCTTTTATTTACTGTGAATGGTGCACCAGTCCTTCTGAATATTCTTGACAACAGCAGAAGTCTAGTAGTTATCTCATGCAAAATTATCCATCCCAGCCCACTTTAGTTCATCAGTTCCCAGCACACTGATGCTTATTCTTGTCATCTTATCTTTATCCATGTCATGTTTGCTTAGCTTACATTCTGAATTCCACTGTTGTCTAATTCTTTGCAACACTGGACTTTCCTTTCCTCTCAGAGCACCATAGGAGATGGGCATCCTCTCAATTTTAGTCTACTTGCATCATAATGTCTGTTACTACACCTACCTTGCCCTCTCTTCTTTCCCATTATAATATGCTATGAACCTTCAGACCTGAGGTCTCATCCTTCAGTGGCATTGGAACATGGTAGCTTTTGTCGACAGGCATTTCTTGGCAAAAAATATTGGCGTGGATAAGCAAGCAATAATACCCAAAAGGGTGTGTGTGTTACTGTGTAAATAACACCCACCCAGGGGTGTTACTGAAACCCGATGCCACAGGTGGAAGGCCTCTACACCTTTGGAAGGGCATTATTCACACAATAACACACACCCTGGTGAACATGATTGCACTTGGAGAATGAACTGTTTGTGAAATTGTGGTGTTTTACTTATTTATTTATTTTTTATTACTATAATATTTTTGTATATTTTTTATGTAAAATAGTTCCTCTACCTATGTTTTAAACTGCTGTAGTATATGTAAATGGTCTTGGAGGAAGTATTTTACATCCAAAATATAACATTTTCCAAAAATATCCAGATATTTACCTCATTTTGTGGTTCCTTACTCCTAAAATACATGGCTTGCTGCCAGTTATTGGGACTGAAGTCACTAAATAATGACATACATTTGAGTTCCAGAGACATTTCATGTTTACACAAACCCTGTTATACAAGCAACTTTGTAATTTTATAAGAGCAATATTTAAAATCTGTTCCTAATTTTGAACCTTTGTTCCCCCTTTATTTTAAGCTTTATCTGGGTTTCTTGAGGTAAGAGGTCAAGAGGTATGCAAACTTCTTAACTGCTGCTGCTAGTGGAAGTTAGACATCACTGTCTGTGTCTCTGTCTCACACGCACACACACACACACACACACACACACACACACACACACACACACACACACACACACACACACACACACACACACACACACACACACACACACACGTTTGCACACACATGACGCACACTTCCGCTTGCATCCACACAACATGCTTACACTCACACACACACACAGAAAAAGAAGCACATAGACACGTGCACACACTTTTCTTTCTTCTTTATGTTTCTTTTAGTTTCATAGTCACTAAACAGCAAAAAGCACTGCTTAGCAAGTATAAAATAATGGCACGATCAGTCTTACTCTCACTTTTATTCATGCATGTACTCGCACACACACACACTTCTCTATTTTTTTATTTTCTTCTTTTTATTTTACAATCACTAAGAAGCAAAAGCACTACTTACTGAGTGTAAAATAATGGCAGATACTAGCTTTCCTCTATTCTGAGCTCCACAGCAGAAATATGCTACAGTGAAGCGGTGAACTACTTTTTCAGCAGGCATTACCTGTAGATTAACACCTTGCTGGAGACATTTCATTCCCCAGTCAGGGTGCAGATGTACAGGTCACCCATTATCTAGCAGGTCCATATCAAGTTTGATCTCAGGTTAATTATTACTGACACCAAGACACTCTAAATATCCCAGTTACTTGTTTTATCACACAAGGACCATCACCTACAAAAGTTATCCTATCAATTAACTATGACTCAGCAATAATTAAACTAACTAATCTTTTCAGCTTTGCTTCATATAGATGCATATCAACAAGTACATAATATTGCACTGTCTCATAATCTTGGTAGAAGTCTAGAATATTAAGCCCTCCCAATTCTTCTGACAGTGTAGTTTTTTTCAGAGTTCCCCAAGCTTCACTGCTATCCCATATGAATTCCCCTGTGTTATTTTTGCAGCTTATAACAAAATTGCTTAGGGTAAGTGCTAAAAATGCCTACAATGTATGTGACTGAGGAGGAACACAAAGTCAAGCAAAGTCTGCAGCCTCTAATCTAGATCTAAACCAATAATTTTCCTTCAACAGAAATCTTATCTTTAATTCAGCACGTCTTACAGATAGACTCAAGAATACTACTTAATCAAATTCCTAAACAATTCCTTAAATAAGCAATTTCATTTTTTAAAGCTCAGGAAGGAAAATAATTAACTGTTCCTGCCTTTGCCTTTGCTTTATTAACTTTATACCTCCCTCAGAGTTACTAAATGTATCTAAACATTTAAAAAAGGGAGCCTATATCCTGTCTTGGTTCTGTGATGCAGCACTCCAACACCAGTAAGTAAAGACATGATTACCTCCTCTCTATCTATCATATATCCTTGTAATACAAGCATCGGATGCTGTAAGAGCTTCCAAATACAATGCAAATACAATCAGAGATAATAATACCCCTATTTTATTGCCCATGATAATCTTAACAGCAAAACAACCCAGCATGAGTTTTATTACCACAGCTGTTGATGACTTGTAAAATGTCATGGCCAAATCAGCAAAATCTTTTGTAAACTCTAGTATCAGAATTAACTATATCAAAGAGATCCACTTAGCCATGTCCTATGCCTTCTTAGCATCTAAAGTTACTGTCACCAGAACTTTCTCCTTCACTTATATATTCCTTATTAACATCTGTGTCTTCCGTACGTATTCAGAGGTCCAACTGTTCCATACAAATAGACATAGAGTATGCTCTATTAATTGTGGTACATGTCATGACTCCAAAAAGATACGAGTCTGTAAGAAGTAGAGGATCCAGCCCTCAGGTCTTTACCTTCCCTTGATATAACTGCCATCATCCAAGAAAAGAGAATCTCTTGGTTTTTACCACCTGGTTAAACAATTTAGCCCAAAAAGGCATGGTATTAATTTTTCTCTTGGATCTCCATAGCTCCTTTCCCCATTTAGTCATTTATATATTTTTTACCTCCTACTTCATGTTGTTTAAAATTATCCCACTCTACAACCAGACTGCTGATGCTGGTGCATTTTACTTAACCTGATTTCTATCAGCTGTTTACACAACTCAGTAAATGCCTTTTGTTTTAAATAATGTCAGAGAAATAAGAATGTTTTGTCAAACAAGAAGGCACTAGCATATGCAATAAAATAAACATTATAGGAGACCATGTTCAGAAATAACAGTTAGATGAGCCTTTACTATTTTAACTAAAAATATATGCAGCATAGTTATATACATATTGAATGGAATTAAAAAAAATGCAAAACACACTGCACACTCGTATTTGCAACAGGACAGCTCTGTGCACTATGCCAGAGTGATAAATACTCAGAAGTAAGAGGGCTCTAGTCTGTAACATTACACCAGCCTCACTGGTAAAGGCTGCATGCCGATGCTGTAGCTCAGGGGCACAGATAATGCTTATCAGCCCTCTGGGTTTTCCAGATCTTTTCACAGGGAGTGAAATAACAAGGTAGGATGATTCAAAGAACAGCTCTACCATGTTATTGGAAAGTGAAACAAAAAAGTATACACTGTCCTTTAAGAAAGTTGCTAGTCCCATGGGAGATAAGTATTGTGAAGCCATGTGTGTGTGTGTGTGTGTGTGCGTGCGTGTGTGTGTGTGTGTGTGTGTGTGTGTGTGTGTGTGTGTGTGTGTGTGTGTGTGTGTGTGTGTGTCTGTATGTAAGTGCCTGTGGAACTGCTTTGTGTGGGTGTGTAGGGGGAACACTAGCGCAGTTACCTACAACTGCATGGTATTCGATTCAAAGACATTATAATGAGCTGTTAAAGAGATATTGTTCTGTGTGGCTTTATCAGGTCTCTGATTCATGCTGTATCACTGTCATGCTGTTGGGTTCTGTGGCATTGCCCACACAGTGCTGACCATGATATGCTTTCTGAATCCCAGCCCTTGTCCATCCTAAATCAAGATTTATAGTGACTGGAATGGATGTATACTGTGTAACCTTAATCTTTGCAACAAATTCATCTGTTTAACTTATAATGGTAGCAGACACCTATATTGCCCCAAATGTGAAATCCAGATAAGCCTAGGTCTATTTCTAACATCTGATTCATTTGTGGCTATATTCAAATCTTCTTGAAAGAGTAATCATTTCTCCCTTCATTAAATGGAGAGATCTCTGTGACATACCTGGAGGCAAGCGAGCACTATTAATAGTAATTCAAATTGCCCCATTAAACCCTTTCAAACTGACATAATTACCCTGCTCATCTACAGGTGTGTTTTCCAGTAACAGTGGAAAGTGGGCAGTTCCTTGAAATTGATCAAGTCACACAATTTTTTCCTGCCCCAATGAAAAGTGGGTTCTACTGTAAATTACCAAAACCTTTTACGTTTTATGCTCTTGTTCATATGAATTTTTTTGAAGTGCTACAAACATGGTTTAAATTTCTTCAAATAACCTCTAATCCTATTCCCTTTTTGCTGGATTAGTCAACCTACTTTCCATACCAATTACTAACTAACTAACTAACTAACTAACTAACTAACTAACTAACTAACTAACTAACTAACTAACTAACTAACTAACTAACCAACCAACTAAATAACTAACTAACCAAATTACTAAAATAAATAAAAATAAAAATATCCAATCCAATTAAAGATCAAAAGGTTCCCATTAAATCGCATTTCAAAGGCAATCACCAAGTGCACCATCATGGAAATGAAAGGTTCATCTAGAAATAGCTGGTTTTCAAATATACCTGTAAAGATAACATAATATCACTTTGCAAACTCTTACAAATATTTAACATTACATATCCAACAGCAAAAACTGTTTATACAGACCCACATCACAGCCTGTGTCTATAGCATGCATTTTAACATTGAGCACAGCGAATGACTATTAAATAGTCCTTTTGCTTACTCTGTCCAGCACACAGTTTCTTGCATGCAAAGTTAGCCACTGATAACTTAAAAACGAGGTATCACATATATTCCTCCAGTCATCCCCCTTCCTAAACTGGAAATATAATTTAAAACATATAAACTTTTCATCATATGAAAACTACTATGTGTGAAGGACCGGAACTCATAAAACTAATTAAACTGTATACATTGTCTATAAGACATATGCAGAGCTCATTTTCTTATGTGAACCAGCTGACCTGATCTATGGAAATTAGAATGAAGAAAAAATCCCAATCCCTATCACACACACAAAAAAATATTTTCATACAATGAAACTTTAATTGCAGAGCTCCATTCAAATAATTATTCCCTTAGTAACATACTAATGTAACACATGTTCAGGCATACAAATACCTTTTACGCCACAACACTGCAGCTGCAGAAGATTCCCAGTATGTTATTGTACTTTCCCATGCAGCAGTCTCTCATAATGTCTGCAACCCATACCAGTAGCTGAGGGACCTAATTATCCAATTTAAATCAACTCCATTATTTCAATTTACTAACCAAGCTATGCAATAAATATTAACATTAATCACCCAGCCCTCATTTCCAAGGCAGGTAAAATATATCACTGCTTTTTAAGAAGATTAAATGTTACAGAAAAATAAGAAGTAATTCAGCATTGTCATCTTAAGTATATGGAAGTTTCTATAGCGTTCCCATATGGAGACAGTGGGAATGGTGAATTAAGCACCTATCTGTGAGAATACCAGGGGGTTGGGATTTACACACTGGGTGTAAGAAGTTTATTTATTTAATTATTTATTTCAGTCATACAGTAAATCCACAACTGGAGGTGCACTTATCACCCAAACTTCCCCACGTAGGTGTGGTGCTGATGAAGGGGCATCCTTGGTGTCATTTAGAGCAAATGAAGCTTATGGGTAATATAAGCCATTGGTGGTTAGAGTGGTTTTTATTATAATATATTTATTTATTTAACATTTGTTTACCAGGAAATCTGACTTGGAATGAGCCAATTTTTAGCAGAGGCTCAGGGAGAAACACTCCAGATGCATGTCTTTATAATGGGTGAGGAAACTGGAGCACCCGGGGGAAACCCACACAAATGCAGGGAGGACATGCAGACTCAGCACAGAAGACAACCCAGCTAAGAATTGAACCAGGGAACCTCTTGCTGTGAGGGAACAATGCAAACTGCTGCACCACTGTGACATACTATAAACTTTAAAATGATGGCTTTCTGTGTTTCATGGGGGAACACTGCTGAAATAAGCTGCCACCGAGGTTTCTATGAGGATAAACTAACACTGGATAACTAAGCATATGCTCATTTTTTTTTAAATGGGGGATTGGATGAAACTAGAATCAGGAGTGCATGAATACGTTTGGATGAATGAATGCCATTCTAAATGCAGGGTTCAGTACTAGGAGAGGAATACCTCAGTATGCCCTAATGATTGTGCTGGCACCTTATTTATTTTTGCTAAATGGCACACTTCATCTCCCATCTCTTTGCAGTCAGAGGTTAACCAGATGAGAAACATGAGCTAAAATGAAAGAATAAACAGGCAAAATGGGAAACAGTAGTAAACAACGTAACACTGGAGCTCACAGTATGGTTAACCTCTTTTGATTTTTACTTAAAATGTTTGTTGATGGATGGAGAAACAGAATTCAGAATTGTTTACTATGAACATTTGTATAAAATACCTTAAGTAACATGTAACAGCTTTCAGTATGTAACAGGCAATATTTATGAAGAAAACACAAGGAACTGTCATTCTAAATGAAATATAATATAGTTAGGATGTGAGTGATAGCTGATGTGCATTGTTCTCCACCAGCTACTTCCCAATCAATATAAACTGTGTACTGGGATGGCAGCATTCTTCAGGAATTGTTTGCTGGTAAAACATCCATGTCATTCATCCATGCCATGACTTTCAACATCCCTAGATCACACATGTACTGTGTAGTTAAAAATTCGGCAATATTTGGTACTCCTTGTTTTGAATTTATCAGGAGGGCAAAAATTCAATAATATCTCTGGAAAGTAAAAATCCTTTGTAATAGGATAACTGGTTTAAAACTTCGTGTCTGTAACATTTTCTTAGTGACTCTTGAGAAAATACCTCTGATGTCAAATTGGCCTTGCAGTGTACAGTTATCAGTGCACAATGCATTACCTGATACGCGGCTGTGAAAGTAATGAGGTGTCTATATGGCACACAGGGATTATGACAGCTCAGTGCTGTTGACAGGAATGTGTTTGTGTGACTTAAGAATATGGAAACTATTGCAGTACATGCAGTCCTGGGAGACGAATGACATGTAATTGAGTATTTCCTTACTGAGGCATTAAAGATTGTCAGAGCTCTGAGAACTGTCTCTACATCTCATTAAAACCCTCCTCAGTCACCAACATATTCATTTAGTCCTCCTAAACTCACAAGCTTTCATACCTTTACACAGATTCCTAATAGTCCCCAATACAATCTCTTTCACACAGAGACCCTTGTGGGTGCCCAGCTAGCCAGTGAAACCAAAGAAAACCATAATTTTCCTATACTATAAGTATAGTTTTAGTTTAAACCAACAAGCTAATTAGCTAACCAATTTAGCTAAGTAGAACTTCCCCAGCTAGTCATTGATTGATTCTTATTCCTACACTTATTAAATGATGCTGGGGTACCCAGTCTACGAGTATTTGACATAAAACAACTACCTGGCTGTTTTAATAATGCTTACAGGTTTATGCTAGGTTATCAGTCTGCAGGCTATTACAAACCTAGGCAACAACCAGAGATCAGAATCAGACCCTGGATCTTGTATACATGAGATAAAGTTGTTAACTATTTCCTTATAATTCCTCCTATCTCCTATCTCATACACTCTTAGTGTTACTGTATCCACTAGAATACACCACACTGTACCCTTTACATGTAGGATTGCTGATATGTAACCGTACTTCTCATTAAGTACTTTGAAACATTCCTTCTTTGTTTGTACCACCTGTATGCTACATTACTAGTTTGTATTATTGTTTCAGCTCTAGTTTGTACTAGCTGTATTGTTTCCTCTAATACGTTGTAATTGTTTGTTTGAATCTCTTACTCTTGTATAATTATCATGATTAACCGATTGTAACTTTGATTGTTTGGAGCTTTTCTCCCCAGGACTCCATTGAAAACGGGTTCTTCTTGGCCCAGTGGACTATCCTGGTAAACCAACTGAAAATAAATAAATAAATAAATAAAATAATAATAAACTCCTCTCCCTAGTCATTTCTATCCTGTTACAGCTCCCATGTATCATACTACTTTGGGTTATATCCTCCTACAGCACTTTTCAAGAAATATGTTACCTAGAGGTACTTACATCTTTTTTGTCCCATCCATTTTTTTATTTATGTTTCCTTTATTGACTGATTGATTTTATTAGTTTGTTAACAGGTATGCCCACAATTAAAGGCCTTTTTACTGAAGCAGCCTAGACGTACTGCCTGCTTTACTGGCTTGCTCAAAGTCACATAGTAAGTAAGTGGAGACTGGTGGAATCATTTCCAAGGTTACCAGATGAAGCTTGTTATCAACTCAAAGTCTTAACTGTTTGTGTTATACTGCCAGCAACTATCTCTCTTATGCCTTTTTATTAGCTGTTTATATCATTTCTGACTGGACTGTAGTAAATACTTTTGCTACTCAGGGGGACATACTCAAATTTGTATCACCCATCGATAAAATTTATAATGATTAATACAGGCTGGTACCTGGGAATATGTTCTGACAGTCATGTCTGTCCTGCGGTTTTAATTTTTCTTTATATGCCTTGTACCACTTTAATTGTCCTTTCCTGATTTGTTTTTACCTTGTCTACTTGGTGACAATGAAGACTTCGCAAGAACTGCATTCATAACTCTAGACAGACGACTCCTCTTTTTTCTGTGGGTATCCTGCTAGCCTCCCTTGCTGCTTTCTCACATTGATTACTTACCTTTAGAACATACATTATGAATGACCCCATGTTTCACTCATCATTTCTTGTTACTGTATATAAGATTCTATTACTTATTTTCCTTTGTTTAGCAGGAAAGTCTGACTGATAATATCCATTTTCAGCGGAGACCCATGAAGAAAAGCTCCACTTGCTTACAAATGCTTACTTTTATTCTGCTAATAAAACAATTAAAATGCAGCACTTTAGGAGCAATGTGGACAATATAAAGTCTTTGACATAAAGCCTGAACCCCACAGAACACAGTAGCCCATTCTATTGCTTCACTCTCAGTCTCATGAACTTTGCCCTTTTCATGCAGATTTAGCCCAAACTTCACTCCCCTATCCCCACCTACCATATCACAAAGCACACCTGACACCAGCCGTCTGCCTAGTATCTCTAGCGAATACTTCATCTCTGCACTCAACAAAGCCAAAAACACGACCCCAACAGGATCAGATCATATCCCAGGTTGCCCCAGGTTGTTTACTAAACAATTTAAAACTGAAATATACAGACTGAAAGCTTTGAAGGCAAGTCTTACCAAAGATAAAAATATGTGTATGTCCAAGTAAATTAAAGTCTTGCCACCACAGTGGAGCTAAAAAATCCAACTGTTGAAAATCAACAGTTTAATAAAACACAATAAAATAAAGCAGTCCAAGAACCAGGATAAATCTTGAAAAAACAAACAGGACTTGCACTTTCAGATATCTAAGCCTTCTTTAGATCCTGCCATTTCCTGTAAGGATATTTAAACAGGTAAACACCAATACAAACAAAGCTATCCAGGTAATTTCCTGCCTTTCAACGCAGGTTTTAAAGGAACCATACCATTAAGTCCTGGTTGCTTATCAGCTTGTAAATTGGCCGTCCAGCACATCTCTAAGTATTCTGTGCGATTTTGTATGTCTCTACCTCTTAAACTGTCTTCCACTATTTGCAAAACCTTAAATAGAAATGTATGTATAGGATAACTTTTATATGCTGTGCCAAGGCATTATTCCTATTCTCCAGGTGTATATCAATCAAATAATGGGATATTCTCTCTTTTAAAGATCTGTTCATCTTTTCCACATAGAAGCAAATGCACTGTTCACATGTAGCTATGTATACAAGATTCCAACTTACACAATCAGCATAGACATTAAGCCTATAAAGTCTATGCGTAATTGGATGTTCAAAAAGATTTTTTGTGTTAATAAAAGTGCATGCCTTACATCTCCTACAGGGATATATCCCTGTTTTCATAATATGTGTCTTCGGTCTCCTCTGAATATCTTGACACAATAATCGCTTTAGGTTCTTCCTATTCCTGAAACCAAACTTCAAATATTCCCCAACTATTCTTTTGACATTGGGATCTGCTGTTAAAATTTTCCAATTATTTTTTATTACCTGACATATTTGCTCTGCATCATTACTTAACATTAACAAAACCTAATTCCCTCTTCTGTAGTATTAGTTCTTACTTTTCAATTGACTCCATCCGTATAGTCTTGCTTAGAGTAATACAGTCTTCCTATGGACTGTCTCAAAGCCTTACTATCACTGATAGCTCTGTTAATTTCTTTACTATTGTAGCCACATTGTTTAAGATTCTGTGACAGATGTTCGATCTCGGCATTATATCTGGTATCTGTACATAATCTCGAAGTTCTCAAGAACTGTCCTTTTAATATATGTGAATATACATGTTTGTGATGCATGCTCATCCTATGGAGCATGTGATTCTTCCAATAATCTTTTCTATGGATGTTTGTACACAGTGCATGATGCGGGTCAAATTCCAACCTAATTGTCCAGAAAATCAATGCTGCTATTAGAGCTTCATGTCTCAAAACTTATAAACGATGTTGTTTCACCAATATATTAACAGGATTTGTGCAATTTAGTATAATTTCCTGCCCGTAACAAAAATATATCATCCACAACTCTCTTGTAAAATAAAATATATCTTCTCTAAGGATTTACTTCATTCAGTACATGTTGAAGTTTCCAATATGCCATGAGAATATTGGAGTAGCTGTTGGCATAGGGTGTGTCCATCACTACCCACCATCTTTGCCAATAATAATTACTCACAAAAATAAAAGCATTATTTTCTAGGATGATCCTAAATAAAGAACACATCTGAGTGATGGTACAACTTTCAAGGGTGTTATCTTCCTCCAAGAAGTCAACAGCTTTTATGCCATAATCATTGGGTATTACTGTAAATAGGATCCGTATAGCCATTGTTACCAAACTCAGTTTTAATTCTGGATTAATATTGTCAAAGCTTTGATATAAAGATCTTACAAACTGTGAGTATAATGAACCTTTTCCCATGTACTTCACCAAACATCTGCAGCAGCTGGAGAGACCTCAAAGGTTTCTCACTAAGAAAATACTGAGGCTCCAAACCATGACTTACATGGACAGACTGAAAGCCCTGCCACTTTACTCTGTATCATATAGGCTGCTGACAGGTGACTTGTGCCTGGCCTATAGGGTGATCTCCAACCCTGGCCTAAGAGAAATGCTGCACATCTGCAAGTCAAATGGCAAAGAGTCACTCGCTCTAGGCATCTCAACCTAACTTGTGACATTAACAGAACATGCTGGAGAGACAGATATGTCTCCCAGAGACCACCGCTTTTCTGGAATAGACTTTCTGTTCATGTAAAACAGATCTTCTCACTGACCCTATTCAAATGCAACATAGATAATTGGATGGGAGACTACAAATTTTTCCCCTGGGGTGGCACCCATGTCCCTCATGGACAGGAGTAGCAAGTGTTGATCACAGACCCGCTCTGTTCATAAATTTGTTCTATAAAAATACCCAAAAAGAACAAATGGGGATACTTGGGATTAACATGGATAGACACTAGCCTAGTAACCCCCTATGATGCACATAACCTCCCCACCACAACTCACATTTCAAGATACCACCTACTATTGCAGCTAAAGCAAGAGCTAAACCCAGGTTTCCTCATTATCATAACATATCAAACAAAAATGTTGTACTCTATGACATAATAGCTGCAATGGTAGTCTGAAAATCTAGTAGCCCATTTTTTTGAATGTTCATTGTAATGGAATATAATATTTACAGGAAGAGTCACTACCTACTTAAAAGTAATAAAGCCACTTAAGGTGGTGAAATGAATCACTGTGACCTATAAAACAGATTCAAACTTAACCTACCACCACTTGAAACACTGTGGCAATGTTGTAAGCAAAAGCATATAAAGAGTCATGTTTATTTATTTATTTGCATTTGTTTACCAGAAAAATCGAACTGGGACATGCTAAACCCCTTTCCAGGGAGGCTTGGGGATAATAGCTCCAGCAATATACAATAAGCAAAACAAATTACAGAAATACTAATGTATCAGCTCTGTCAAATAAATCAAAAATAAACAGTGATTAATCAAAAATACACAGTGTTTTGATTTTAAACATAATTGGAAATCAGGAAGTGTAACGAGGTCAAGAAATGCAAGAGATTATATAGAATGAGAAACACAGTGCATAGAAATGAGTTAGTCAGTGGACAGAGAGAGCTATTGAAGGCCGAGTTAGGTTAGATAAGAGACAGCCTGAGTAAGTATGAAGGGTGGGGTGAGTGATGAAGCGTGAGTGATGAAGTTGGTATGAGATAAATGGAGGACAACAGAAGAGGAAAGAGATATTAAGGAGGAGTTAAGTATGATTATAGAAAGTTGGGAGTATTAAATGCATTTATAGAAAGAGAAACGAGGTGAAGAAGAGGGAACACATAGCGGTAAAAAGTGAAGCTGCAGGTAATGTGAGTTGAGAGAGAGTGGATTATGGAGAATAAAGTTAACTGGGGTGTTATTTCATAATTAAAAACATTAACACATTCAGAGTATACCTGCATTCCCTCATATGAAAACATATCCTCATTGGCAATAATGAAACTATTTAAAAAAAAATTCATAATGCTAAACATACAGAAAAAAATCAAAAACTGTACAAGATACATCTGACACAGGTGTGTTCAAACATAAAGTTATAGCCCCTGCTTTTTAATACCATGCTGAAACACAAAAAGTTAATTAAAGCAATTAAGACATATTAAAGACAATGAAAATGAAAAAAAAAGAAATAATTTTAGATAACTATTATATAACAGCAATAAGACACTTAGGAATTATGGGTAATGATAGGTTTGCCAACCTCTGCACTGCTTTCCACTTGTGCTTCACTCTCATGGTCCGGACATAACCATCTATTTGTAAATATAGCCTTGTTCATAACTTGGTGTTCCATACTGCTCACATAGACAACTGCAGCTCCTTAATATTCTAAAACATAAATGCCAGTTGGATATACTAATCAATGGGAGCATGACAACTCACGTTTTCCTTACACAAACAAGACTCATAGCCTCCAACAAATACAAACAATTGTAGGTTAAGAAACTGTACCAACAAATTCAAACAATTGTAGGTAAAGAAACTGTAAAACCTGTATCCATAATTTTCTTTCTACATCTAAGAAGAAGATGATTATCCCTATGAGGAATGGATAAATAAACATATGAAACATTTCTCAGCTCTGACAAAATGTTTTTCTAAATGAGCCAGCATCCACTGCTGTAGGAGCACTTATCACATTCAGAGAAAACTTTAGCTGTAATTTGTTACACTGTGCAAAATTAATTTATCAAAACAATTCAAGCAGTTATACAGTTATGTGTGGTGTGTGTGTGTGTGTGTGTGTGTGTGTGTGTGTGTGTGTGTGTGTGTGTGTGTGTGTGTCCAGAGATGGAATAACCTTCCATCCAAGATTCACTCTCTGCCTTATGTCCATTGCTTGCAGGTCTACACTATGGCTTGTCTGTGGCTCCAAAGTGAAGAAAAAGGTACATGTGAGAGAATGAATGAATGAGTGAATGAATGAATACATGAATAAATACATGAATGACTGGATGACTGCTTCTCCTATTTATGTGCACTTCCTTCTCAGGTTTTTCTGTCCAGGTGCATTATTTTGCATGCACTGTTTTAAATTTAAGTTGCCATATTTTAGGCTGTTCCTCCAGTCTTGCCACATCTGTTCCTGCCTTTTACAAACTTTATATCAACCACATTGCACTTCTTCTTCTTCCAGATCTTTCACAATTTGATGAGGTGTGTATAATTTGCTATTTTAGTACCATACATGCTGAAGTACCAGTAAATATCAGAATGTGGTTTTGGGGACAGGATTCTGATTTTTCAGATTGGCTTAGTTATATGTGGCAGATGTTTTCTGAGGTCTCTTAATCATTATAGATTGTATTGCCAGACATACAGAGACATTTATCTCTGCTGTTAGCCAGATAATTCTGCATTATTTAATGAGAATCTGCTTAGGTTTCAGATGATTGCTTTGAATCATAGGATTTCACAGGATTGCTTTGAATATGCATATATTTCATATGACTGTTTTATGTTGTGGAATATGTTAGGCTGCCCTTCTGAGGCAGATGTCTGCAGTATTTTATATATAATTGCACCAATGATAATATTGAGGTACTTTTGTTAATTTTAATTACCATGCAATCTGATGTAAAAGGAAACAGTTATTCTTTGTGGTTCTCTCCACTCTTAATATGGTAGTGAATTAGATCTACTCAGTTACTGATTTCTTTCAAACTTCTCCATTTTTTAGATCTCTGTATTTAAGCAGGGGAAATTTTGTAGTCCACTATAATCTGAATGTAAAATCCTGTTTGTCAAATTCATATCAGATGTATAGGTCTGACTAAATCATGTCCAGGGGAATAGACTGCACTGAAAGAATAAGGAAGGCTAATAAATCTTTCCAAGGGTTTTCTTCTTCACTGTTAATTGCATCTACTTCCTTACAACCACTCTTAACAGGTTGGGAGGGTGGCCTAATGGTTAATGTGCTTTCCTTACAAACACAAGGTGCAGGGTTTGAGTCTCACAAGGGATAATTGGCTAGACTTAAAATGTCTCTCAAGGTCAGATAGCTTAGTAATAATCTATGAACCTATTAATGTACTTACAGCTGCTGTTGATAAATGCTGTTCTATAACATATTTACTTTGGTTGGTTGGTTTCTCCTTCTTTCTCATTTTAATGATCATGTGCATTGCATCTGCCTGCTGTTTTATTATACTTTCCTTCTGAGAAATCTGTTTGCATGTTAGATGTGCTTGTATTGTATATTATTTTGGACTGTGTTTAATAGCGATTTTATCTTATTTTATCTTTGACTTTAGATTATATTGTAACTAGGCTATGACTCCAATGTATCTTTGTGAGGTTGTACAGCTATCTTCTTAAAATTAAAATTACAAATACAAATCCTCAGTGATTATAAAAACTAACATCATAAAACACTTAAAACAGCAGTTTATATTCGCACGCTAGGCACCACTACAGTCACAAAAACAAACAGACAAATAAATAAGAAGTAATTGTCTGCATTTGCATTGTGCCAGCAAAAATGCTCTTTTTACTGTAGGAGATCAAAAACTACATGCAATGACACATGAAATATCTGTGGCTTACCCTTTAAAATGCATATTGTTTTTGGAATATTATGGATTTGTTAAAATAATTGTTCTGACTGGCATTAATCCTAACATTTCTTGGTGGATATTCATATGCCAGGCACAGCAGTGACAGTTTTTCATATGGCAGGTTAAGCAAGTGTGATGGCATATAGAAGACTCAACATCAAAGCAAGATAATGAGTGCAAAAAAAAGTGAGTATGAGTAAGATGGATGTGGTATCCATGCTTTAAATTTATTTATTCTACTTATTTTTATATTTATTTATTTATCACTAGCCACCCGGTGGTATGAACAGTGGCTCTAGGTGATTGTCACTGTTGATGTGACACCTCAGGCCCATGTTCAAAATGAGAAAAGGGGGAATTGATGCTGATGCCAATGCATTTCCAGGATAATGCAGTCCACCTGCAGCTTTAACTATCTGTTGCTGGTATATGGGATGCTACAAGAAACTGTACTGGGGCAGATGAGGCGGAGAAACCATAGCCTCTCATTTAATCATACAGAACTGGAATTAGGCGCACCTATATTATTTAGATAATGCTGTTGGGCAACCAATAGCTAGTATACAGACAACTTCTATGTAGAGGAACTTATAGATAAATCTCCAGCTATATGACTATATTAATACATTTCAATATTTGGCTCCATGAGAAGAGAATAGATAGTCTAAATCACAATAACACTGAATAAGAAAGCACATAAAATACTAATATTAAAAGCTTAGCTTGAAAGCTTGAGTAATTGCAAAAGCTATATAGGTCCAAAAAAGAAATGACATCACTTGTGTGTTCCAGTGTCTTTGTGTTTAATATTAGGAGTTGTAGTGTGAAAACATATATAAGCCATTATAGACAGATGCAATAATACTGCTTATACCAAAAACAGTAGGGTAGTGAGATGACTGTAGCAGAAGCAACTGCATGTCTGAATATTAAAATATATGCCTTGAGTTGTTTTTCTTGCCCATTGCCTACTAACCATAAAGCTAAAGCCATGATCATGGCATTCATCCTCCATCAGTGGGGTAGGAGCCAGGGGCAGAAGTGTTCTCATCCATGCAGCCTTGAGGGAGTTTCCATTTTCTTGCCTGAACCACTCTAGCAGCTATTTATGCTTGTAAACAAGGGTCCTGCTATGCTTTGCTCTGTGGGTACGTGCTTTCCCATCCATTCTCAGTGAATACTACCACACAGATGCAGCTTAGCATAGGCTCGTATATATGCTGCATGCCCATTCACCTTGCTGCTGTATAAATGCTGGCAGTGCAACAGGCAGGGTCACCTCATGTCCTTCAGATTGGCAAGCACTGTCCATTGACTCCTACACTTCCTCTGATCCCCTAACACCTAGGTCGGTAGTCATTCCCCATTCACCCCTTTTATAATCAGGGCTTTAGTCCTCTGTGCAATTCAGATAATTAGGTAGGAGAGATATTGGATGAGTAAATGAGATGTGAGTTTGGAAAAAGACAGAGTAGGACAGGAAAACACACTGCTCTTATAGGAAAGAAATAGAAAGAGGGGTGAGTTAATCAAACAATGGAAGGAGATCAGGATAAAATTTGGAGCGTGGTTAGTGCTAAGAGGGGAGACGAGATGATATTGCTACTTTCTTGGAAAATCAAGAGGTATGTGGCTGCTGTTACATATATGATCCCACATACACAACTCCAGTTATTTTTATTTTATTAATTTATTTAACATTTGTTGACTGGGAAAGTCTAACTAGAACAGAGCCTATTTTCAGCAGAGGCCCAGGGAGAAATGCTCCAGATGTATGTCTTTATAATGTAGGAGGAAACCATAGTATCTGGAAGAAACCCGTGTGAATGCAAGGAGAGGTCATGCAGACTCTGCACAGAAGGCATTCCAGCTGAGAATCAAACCAGAGAACCTCAACATTGAATGCTGCTCCATTGCACTGAGAATCAAACTGGAGAACCTCAATGTTGACCCAGTTATCTTCCATTTACTTTAATAACCATTGCCTAAATGGGCTTTCAGTTTTGTTATCCTTGGAAATTGCTTTGAAATACATTCCAAACATTGGATACTTAGAATGAGAATGCTACATTACCATGTTTATTCTTAATCCTAACTTTGTTAAATAGATTGGTGGTTGGGGATATCAGGGTCCCAAGATTATTAATGCACCTAAAAAACAAAATAGGACAAGATAAACATTTTTTGTGCATGAACTGTGAGCAAAAAGCATCTCAGCAGTGTTCACTCTAATGTTCTTACCACCTAAGTGCTTTCCTTTCACAAAATTATGTGCCCTGTATGGTAATTTAATTGTGAATATTGTAATATTATTGTTTGCAGCCTGTACCTTAGTCAAAACATAATGACATGTTTGTGATTTTAATAGATCCAAATAGTAGCTGAAAAAGACTTTGCTATCATTTGTTGGCAGAGTCAGTGAGTTACTTCTTTAATTCACAGAGACAACCAATCCTTTTTTTCACATTTGAGGCTGCAGTTTTGTTGTACTTTGGAAAGATAACCTAAATGTCCATAACTGTACTGCAATGTGGTATGTAAGATATTCAAACTATTACAATGAGTTGGAAGTTGAAAACTATGTCTTCCTTTCATTGCACGAACAGCATAGCTTTGGTTTAACCTGAGTTATTATAAGCCCAGAACATGAGAACCAGGCTTGAAATTTGTTAACAGGCTGTTGCATGAGGAGTTAAAAGGATTAATATCTTGAACAGTATATAAGTTCAAAGTCATCACTAGGCCAAAGAAGATGGACTCCATCACAAGGTGTCCTCATAATGCTAATGAAGATTGTGAATAAACATGGACCTAGGACATATTCTTGGAGACCTCCAGTAGCAAATTTGTGAGGTTTAGAAAGACTTATGTCCCATCTGGATTGCTGTGTTCCACTGAACAACTTACTGCTGAGACAGAGAATAGATTCATTGATGCTGTCTGTGATACTATCCCAGAGTACCACTTACAAATGTATGGCTATGAGGGCTGAACAAGTGATCTGTCTTTCATTTAGCTTCTCCTGGGCTGAGGACTGATCTATGGAACAGATTGACACTTAATCTATCCTAACTGCTTGTCTGATGCCATGCTAGATGTGTGAACATCTACCCTGATGTTGACCCTAGTTGTTTACACACCAGCCTTTTCAATATACTAGTCAAAAGACTGAGCAGTACAATGTGTAAGCAGCTATCAATCTGATGCAGCAGTAATCCTACCTAATCAAGTAAATAACTAAATTAATAAATAAATAGCTAGGGACTATTGTTACAACTATCTATATATGATGTACAGCATATTTTACACTGATACAGGTAACTTGTTTGTAGCCTTAGTATGTCAGTGGAACATTATCAGGTTCTAATGATGAGGTAAAATTGATTTTAAGTAAGACAAACCAGAGGATGAGAAAATAATGCAAATAAAAAACAAAATGTTCTATTTGAAATTTCAAACCACTGTTTTCTTCAGAAATAACCTGAAATAGAAAAATAAAGAGTTAGTGGACAGAGAAACAAACACAAATAAAATGATATATATACATATATGTGTATGTGTGTACCTGGAAGGAGATATCATGTGGGAGGGCAGACAGACAGAAGGAGGTTGAAGAATACAAACAGCTAATAATACTCTGCAAAGGGCCGCAGACTTGTCTTATTAGCAAAGCTAGGAATGAATGCAGAAATGTGAAAAGGAATTACTGGAAAAATAAAGAAGTTTAGCACTTAAAACTAAAAGATTAGCATGAATGAATTAAGCACCAATTATACTGAATATACCATCACAGACTTGTATTAAGCCATGAAAAGAAATCCAGGAAGTATTACCATAACTATACCCATTAATATGCATATTATATGATATGTAATTATAACATGCTCATCAAATCTCATGTTCTAGGGACCTACAAAAAACTGTTTCTTTTGTGTAAAGACTATATGCATGCAGAGTATCTCACTAAGGCCCAGAAAATCCCAGGGAGTATCATAATGCACTTAAAGATAATCAAACAATGATCACATGCATCCAGGAAGGAATACAATTTTTAAAACAACTTTATTAAGTCATCACATTTTAAAGATTGACATTGGCTCGAGATGATTGCCACCACTGAAGTGACACCCTGACCCCATGTGCAAAAATGGGAAAAGCGGTTAAGGATGGATGGATGAATACAAATACATTAACAGAAAAAGCAAATAAACCATAGCAATATTACCATTGTTATCTTCATGTAGTATACATATGGCTTCCTTTTTAACAATTTTCACTCACTCCGTCATTACATAAATATCTCATTTCCTGCCTTCCCTTTAATGTTACTCTTTTCGAAAATTAATATGCGTATATTGTTCCTACAAATTCTATTTATTTCTATGAAATCTGCTCCTTCCCTTTTCTAAAGCTCCAGCTTCAGTTCCTTTACTTCCTGTACAATTTTCAATACTTCATTTACAGTTGATTTAATTTTTCTTTTTTTTGGCAACTAACAGCATTAAACTTAGCAAGGCTTTGCCGTGACTAGACAATTAGATCCTGTGTCCTAGCTTAGTTATAATCATTTTCTTTCGCAACATTTCTTTTTTTTTTTTTTAGAAAGTTTTTATTACATTTTTAAACACAATGAAACAGTATTATATCACCCAAAAGAAACAGCAAAAAAAAAAAAAACTGACAATGTAATCTGCTTGGGTTATAAAATTACCTATAAAATGCTTCCATGCAAAAATGGTAAACCTTTTGGACTTTGTTGCATCCTTAAGAAGCATACGGATGTCTTTCCATTGTTCCTTTGTAAATGGGCTTCCCATTCTCTTTTCCCATTCTTATCTGACCTTCTCTGATTGATTTTTATAGTTCATCCATCCATCCACAACCCCTTTTCCTTACTTTTGCACATGAGGCCAGGGTGTCACTTAATTACAACCAGACCCAATATTTATACTGATGGGTGACTTATCATGAAATGTTTTATGTCCCTACTAATTATCTCAGTTTTAACAACAACTTCTATTCTAGATTCAACTAAAAACTCTCCCAGAGCTCTTTTTTTTCACTTAACAGTACCCTATCCATTTCTCTTTGACTATACTCTGTTATCAATCCCTGGTAGGGAAAGCAGTCTCTAATCTGTCATCCACACTTCTGTTTATCCTCGTCCTACCATCTAACCACTCTCTTCCTAATTCTTTGCTCCCAGTACCTTGGTTCCTTTCCTAATTCCCTCAAGTAAACTCCAGTCCCCTCTTCCCTATTTTCTTTATCCCTACTTGCAGGCATTCCTCTTGGTAAAATCTCCTTTTTCCACTCTCATGTTGGTTTAATTCTTAGAATACTTTTTGCTACGTTATAGCTATAACATCTATATGATTATTTTTATTCTCCTTAAGGGCCAGTGTCCAAAGAACCCCCATCTTTCTCTTTTCTTTTTTGTGGAACCCCTCCCCTCCCCTGTTTCATCCTTACTCCTTTGATGTAGCAGAAATCTCACTGGACAAGAACAATGTCTTCATCTGTACAATTTCTGCATAATATAGTGCATCATGAGTATCCAAACTGAGCTTGCTTACTCTAGAGCATACATGAGCTCCTTAACATGGAATACAGCATTATACTGTGACTGTGTAGCTTTGGCACTGACGTGCAGTAGTAGGCATAAACATACATGAACTGGGGTGACCTAATCCACTGTGCATACAACAGCTTTACAATACATGGAACATACTGAATAAGCTCTGACATTGAGAAAAAAAATAACCTTGTCACAGTGAGGTATATACATAAGAACCTAAGTACAACACATCTGTTAGAGTGAAGTTCTTATGTATGAGTCTCTTTGTCATAGACAAGCAATCTCACAGAAATGCACACACTGTAGTAGCCATGTAAATGCATGGTGAAACAACTAACAGATTTAAAAGCTGCAACATTCTTCATGCCTTCACAAAAATAGAAGATAGAAGTGAAGTGCACTGCTAATCTGCCAACAGCAACTCACTCTGATTTTAGCTCAAAATTTTACTCTGTCCTTCCTAAAACTGGTGATTTTGTATTACATTATTGCAGTTGATAATCAATAAATTAGGACAATTATTATTGTTTGGGATTTCTTTTTTTACAAAGGACATGTTAATTTAAATAATGTCATCCTGTCAACTTTCTAAATACAACTACAGATATTTTGGAAATGTCCTTGATTTTGAGCTTTCAGTACTGATTATTTTGACTTTGTCTCTGATATTGGAGAGAAGAGGTTAGCAGCTATGAATGTTAAAGACTTCATGCTGATATTTCTTTTTAACTAGCACTACACTGGCGCAATAAAAACTCCCCGTGATTTAAAAAAAAAATCTGGTCTCTAGTCATAATCATTTTTTGCATTCTCGGGATGGGTTTGACAAACACTCATTCCTTTCTCACTTTTCCTACATTCTCTCTACTTCCCTGCTTTCCCACTCCAACCAAACTTCTCAAGTTCAAATTTTTCTCTTCCATTATTTAGTGACGTACTCTTCTTTATTCCACAGACAACAAGCATAATTTCTTGTATACATATTTGATACATAGAGCTGTACCAGATGGATTCTGTCTGAACTATACCATCAATTTCCAAATGTTTCATTCTAGCTGAACTATACTATTAATTTCCAGATGTTTCATTCTAGTATTTCATGTAACTGAATCTGTACTGAACAATAGTTCTGTTGCTTTAGTCCTGACTCTGATCATCTCATACATGAGATGTATATATATATTTTTATATATATATATATATATAGATCGACAGCTCACATGACTGAAACTCGACAGCTCATTTGGCTGACAAAAGTATTCAAGGCAAAAACTGGATTTGCCCCCTCCCACTGTTGTGCAACTGTGGAGTTGTTATATATAGTTGGGGAGCCCCTGGGGGTGTGGGGGTGAAGCCCCCTACTTTGTCAGCCAAGCCAAATGAGTTTCAGTCATGACCTATATATATATATATATATATATATATATATATATATATATATATATATACACATACATACACAAAGGCTTTAGTTTCTTTTTCCACATTACTTGTGTATCCAAGATTCTAACACCTCTCTCCTGTTTATGTAAGTTATCCATTGCTATGTATATATGTACCAAAGAAACAATGCTTTTTCTATTTATGTATACTCTTGTCATTAAATTAACTTTGTGGAGCTTTTGTCCTGGTGCCTCCACTGAAAAAGGTCTGCCTAGTTGGATATTCTGGAAAACAAATGTAAATTAAGTAAAATAAAAACTCACCTCCAGAGAAGTCTCCTCTCAAGGTGAATTTCTTAGATCCCTTTCTCAGACACATGCCAATCTGTTTGTGATCATAGACCTTCTATGTTATAAGAAACTCTGACTTGTTTGAAGAGTATTCAAATAGGAGCTGATCCATAAAGTTTAATAGATTATTTCTTTTTAATCTAAGTAATAGATCAGGACAGTACTGACCAACCTAATGAGGGAGAAGCCAAGGCCATAATGAACATATATCAGTAAAACCCCAAACTGGCTTTTACTTTGGTTCAGATATGACCACTAATATTTGAAATATCATGTCCAATGAGTCCCTCGTAACACCTGTGATAGTGGAAACAGCAGACTGGAGCTTAAAATCACCTGTAATCTGAAGAAACGTCGTGGTAAATTCATCTAATCTGTAACTGTCTCATACAGTGAAATTATTGGTAACCCAACAATGCATCAATGAGGGCATCACTAAAACCTTGAAGCTATGTCTGTGATAAGCTGGTAGGTGGTAAATGAGGAGAAATATGCAATTTGGTCATGCAAACTAGTGACTCGTAGCAGCCCTCATTCATTCACACAGAGTATAATTGCTGTTGCAGATAATGAACCTGAAATGGGTAGAGGCATACGAGTATGTCATAATGACAGAATTCAGGAAATAATAAATGTAAAACACCCGCCATTACCTACAACAGCACAAATATGTAAAAAAAAAAAGAAAAAAAAAGAAAAAGCTAGCAAAGGACCACTAAACATATATTACAAATAGTGCATTAGGCAGCTGTAGAACATGTAGCTGACCATTTTTACAGAATGACAAAAAATAAAACCTTCAACACAACATTAAAATAAGCAACAAGACAGCTGCTGGTTTATAGTAAGTAGAAAGAAGTCATTCATTTACAGAAAGGTGACACAGCTGTGTAAGAGTAGCATGAATTGCTGTCATTAGGTAGTTTGAAGTAGTATAAATGAACCAAAATAATGTTAGATGATAAACAATGCGAATGTCAATAAAATGTGCTTGTATATACCACTAGATTAATTAAACAAACAATAAAGCATTGCATATAAAATATGTTGGTACAGTAGGCCAGTTTGAAATGATTGCCTGGAGTTTTAGTATAGAGTTTTAAAGTTGTGAGTTGTAAATAAGCTTTATTTTTCAGTCCAGTGTTTCATTCTTTCATTATCTATTTGCCTGATGTGTGACTATGAGTAAGTCCTTTTATCAGAGAGTGCTCTTGGGCCCTTGCTGAAAATGAGACTCAACCACCATGCTAACAGACTATATAAATAACTTTAAAAAGTAAGCTACAGAACATAGTAAAAATATTAAAAGCTAATACAGTTTATGCACCATGCTTGCCCTTAATTAGGCCAAAGATGACGTAACTGTGGTCAACAACCAGTATGAAGAAAGTTTATAATGTCCCAGTTTGAAAACATGGTAACAAAAAAAGTGGTTTCAGAAAATAACAGATTTGGTAGAATATTAGCCAGTAAATAATCTTAACAGCCATTAAAGTAAGACATCAACTTTAAGACAAGATTTTCAAAAAAATAGCACAAGGAGCAACTAAAAGATAAACTCCAGTTGTTATAACCCACATTAACTGATACTTAACCAGCTACAATAAGAGAAATTAGAAAAGTCTAATGTGCTAAAAACCCTGCTTAGATCCAGTCATCAGTCACCACTCACATTAAACAGAACAGTCAAAGAGACCCATCAAAAACACTGAATGGCAAGTTCACACTGATAAACCCAAGACATTAAGATACCAAATAATGTGCAGAATGCTTTGATATTTTAAAGAGCAAGATTTAGTGGTGCTTCAGTTACAGCAGTTTCATCAGCACACATAGAGTATAACCAATCCTACAGTAACACAACATGTAAAGCTTAATAAAAGCTGCTCTGAAATACTCTTTTCAGCAAGTCTGTCATGCAAGGGAGCACTTGCAGCTCACTTTAAGTACTATCAGACAGTACAGGGGCTGTCCACAGTACAAATTCTCATTCAGTAGTATCCACAAGCAATTTTACACTTCCCAAAAATTATCCTAACTTATGTGATTAAATATAGGTACAGCGGATTAACTTAGACGATGTACGCACCGCACTTCAGTCCATCAATCTGTCCCATTTATCCTTTTGTACCACTGCAGAGCTAGGAATGACGTAACCTTGAATGCATATAAAATAACAGGTACAGGTGAGATACTCTGTGACATCTTGTCTATTTGAGCTGCCTTTGCAACATGAGCAATCATTCCATTAATTAATTAATTAATTAATTAATTAATTAATTCACTCATTCTCTGATTACCTGCTCAGTCCTATTTAGGATCATAAGGGTGCTAGAGTCCATCCAGGCACCCAGTGCTGTGCAAATCAATTAGTCCAATTAATAGGACACCAGCCTATCACTGACCATGAGTGCACACACACACACACACACACACACACACACACACACACACACACACACACACACACATATATGTTGTTGTCTTTCAGCTTTTCCCAGTTAGGGGTCGCCACAGTGGAACTCCGGTCTGCTAATGATTGGTAGTAGATTTTTCAGGAACGTCGAGGTGCCAGTTCGACGTCCAACCTTCAGCGAAGGCAAGCTTATTTACACATGTCTTTCGAACGCCCACTCAACCGTGGGGAGGACATGCAGACTCCACACAGAAGGCACTCCCCACACTCCAGCCGAGAATCGAATGGGAGAACCTCTTGCTGTGAGGCAACAACACTACCGCTGCACCATCGCGGATGTGTGTATATTTATATATATATATATATATATATATATGTGTGTGTGTGTGTGTGTGTGTGTGTGTATGTGTGTATATATATGTATATATATATATATATATATATATATATATACACACACACACACACACACACACACACACACACACACACACACGTGCGCGAGTGCACACACACACATATGCACACACTCACATGTGCACACACACACACACACACACACACACACACACACACACACACACACACACACACACCTATGCACATGATTCTAGATTGTAAGCTGAAAATCCCAAATGCTCAAAACTTGCAAGACTGAATGCAAATGCTTGAATCTTATAAGCTCAAATTGGCAAAAAGAAACAGGACAATGTTTCTTCTTGCTGGAACCTGGCCTGTCTGGGATCACAACACAGGGGGGATTGGGGTATTGATTCTTTCCCCACTGTGGTAAAATCTCAGATTTGGAATATGTAAGTAGCAGTGGATATGGGAGTGCAGGGGGCCTGTCCCCCTGCAAAATCAAGTGTTTTTTTTTCAAGCTTATAAGATTTGACCATTTTGGCTTGATCTTGAAAGTTTTGAGCATTTGGGATTTCAAGCTTTCAGTACAGAATGATGCACATACACATGTATGCACTTGCTTGAGTGCATGAGCAGCCAGCAACAATCCACATGAACACAATGAATAGTATATTTGTACAATGCACAGGGAAGCAACCCCAATGGGAAATGAGTTGTAGAACGAATTGTTATGAAGCAGAAGTGTTAATCACTTCACCACTATAACTGTCATAGGAACATAGAAAGAACACAGGAAGAACAGCCAAGTGATCACAGGGACCGTAAGAGGTCTAGCCATATACACCTTTAAGTAGGCACACTTAAAAGGTCTTAGTACCCTTTGCAAGTATTTAATAGTGCCCACATCCTAAGTCAAACAGGGCCATGCATAGTAACCCTCATGTAAATGTATGTCTAGCCTTCCACTCATCAAGACTAATGTTAAAGGCTGTCAAAGTAGTACTTTGCGTGACCTGGAGAGGTAGCTTCTTCCATAGGCTGGAAAAACATTGAGTTAGGAACATCTCCATCCACTCAGTCTTGTTTTTTTGATTGTTGGTGTAAATTTAGGTCCCAGGTACAAGTACTTGTCTAAAACTTTAACAGATTTTGTTTAATTTCAAGGCAAAAAGGATGGGGAAATGTGCAATTACATAAGGAGACAGTACAAAGAATGTTGTTGTTCTTCTTTTGGCTTTTCCCGGTTAGGGGTCGCCACAGTGGAACTCCGGTCCGTTAATGATTGGCAGTAGATTTTTACAGTGCTGAGGTGCCAGCTCGATGCCCAACCTTCGACGAAGGCACACCCTATACATGTCTTTCAAATGCCACTCGAGACAGTACAAAGAATATACAGATGATAACCACAGTTTCCAACAAATTGCATTAAAATAAGACTCTGGCAATAGACAGCAGAGAGAAAAATAACGGATTAGTTGAGCTAAAGAAGTAGAGGCAAATAAACTGGAGGAAATGGTTACAGAAGAAGAAAAATATTTAATTAAATAGTAAAACCATTGGCATGAAATTAATGTCACTTTCAGGAAGGTGGCAGAAAAGGTATAATTGTGACATATAAAAGGCTGACACTGAGAGGTTACTAGATCAACAAGTCTGAAAAGGATAGTGATATTATGCTTTAAGAAACAACAACCTGGAATAATGTGCAGAGATAAAGAAATAAGTAATTTTATAAGTGGGTATAAGTGGTAGAGGAACTCGGTGACTGGGACTGGAGATGGATAGTTTAGGAAGGACCATGCATCGGTGCATTCATTCTACCAGGAGGACTGAGCATGGGCAGTGAGGTTTTCATGGGTGGGACGAAGATGCAGGCTGTTTATTGTAGCTCAGGTTAAGAGAGTGAATAGGGAAGCTGAGGAAGATGGAAGGAAGGTAGAGAAAGAAGAGTGTATGATCACATGGAATAAGACAGATCTGTCCAGCTTAATAAGGTGCATGATAATGATTAAGAGGCTAGATTAGGGTGAACATGTGGGACTAATTCAAGAAATGAAAATAAAGCTGAGGTATAATATAAACATGTAAGTTATTGTAAGGTGGAGGTAAATCACATTAGATGAGGAAGGCAGAAAGGTAGGTACATTTGTTTAGAAATAACCAATGACCATAAGGGATAGGATAAACAAAAACAAGTGAGGAAGAACTGAAGGTAAACAATGAAGAAGTGCGAATGTGTGTCTACAAAATATGTACAGGAATACATTCTAACTGCATTTTAAGTATGTGGGAGGCAATGGAAGCACAGTCAGAGGTAGAAAAGTGTAGATTTCAATATGACATAATATGGAGTTAAAAGATACAGTATGAAGACAGAGGAGAAACTGATGTTACAGCTGTTAGAAAACAATATTGAGAATAAAAAACTCTTTGGGGTTAAAATGGTGGATGCAATAAAGTTTATGATGTGAGGCAGAGGTTTGGCAGATGTAAACGCATGAGGAAGCAACAAATGGGAAAGATGAGAAGACTAGAGCTGAAATGAAAAGGAATTCAGAGAAGGGAGGGAAGGAAAGAGCAGGTCAGAAAGACAGCAGCAAGCACAACAAGAGGGGATTGCTGTTCATAGATAAATACTAAGCTGTCTGTCTGCTGAGTATTACAAGTCTAGCCAATAACAAGAGGGTAGAATCAAACCCTGTAGCTTGTATTTGTGAGTGAAAGGCTGTAACCATTATGTCAACCTATGCTCCTCAAGTGATCAGAAATTTGCAGAATGTCCAGATTTTTGCCTTATATATATATATATATATATATATATATATATATATATATATATATATATATATATATATATATATAAATATATATATATATATATATATATTAGGTCTGCTCCTCATAAAATGTGTGGTTTTCTGACAAATTAGTCAGGACTGAAGTCATTAAATAATGACAAACATTAGCTTCATATTTCATTTCCTTTCAAAAATGCACTCTATTGCAAAACATGTTATTGCACCAACGTTCTAAGTTTATAAGTACAGCATTAGAAACCTGCATCTGATTTTGGGCCTTTGTTACCCAATTATTTTAGTTTTGTCCAGAATTTTTGCATTAAGCTGTTGAGAGGCATGTGTTTACAGTTGGTGATCAAAAAAAGACAGAAATGTTGAGGAGGAAAGACATTTGGTGAGAACAAAGTAATACAGTTGTTTAATAGAAAAAGAAAGAAAATGCTATATTTAAAATGATGACAAGGGAATTAGGAAGGTGACGTCACATTTCTGACAATTCGCCTTTGCCATTAAGTGTAGTGAGAAGTGAGAGGAGAAGGTATAGGTAAAGCAAGTCTTGCAGTGGAAAAGGGAAGGACACTGAGGAAAAATATTGTGCAGGAGATGTGGGGGAGATCATTTATAGGATCAAATATGTGCCAATTGGTTGTAGTCTGTCTAATTCTATCTTTGATCTCCTGATTCAGACATTCCTTCCCCTAAACCACATATTCTGGGATATAAAATCAGTGATCTATGCTAGATGTCCTTTTTGGAAACTCTAACGTAGACACTTACCAAGCCTGGGCATCCACAAGTACCAGCAACATCACTAAAAATATGGTTGCTACATAGCTCAGGGTAAGTGCTCAAAATAATGCTTTTGGTGTTTAACACCAACCTTTGTTTTTCCATTTAATTTATTATATATGTTTTAAATAATGCATTTTTTTCCTTCTTTAACTTTGTAACTTTATAGTATATAATAACATTCATTGTTTATTTGTGTACTTTGAGAGTTTCTTCTCCCTGGGATTCCACTAAAATGGGAACTCCAAGTTGGGTGTTCCTATCTAATAAAGCTACGTAAAAAATAAATAACTAAAACTGTTACTCATCAGTGAAGAAGTTGGGTGGCAGCCTTTACACAAAATGTTCATAGCCTCTAATACCAAATACCTTGTCCATATCCTGATGCTCCTGTTACTTCTTTTTAAAAGATGATCAGGACGCTTTTGTTTTAGGTTCAGTTCTATAATGCTAACTTTTTGTTTTGCATATCTAAAAGAGGCAGAAAGTTACACAACTGCACTGAAAAACATTAATATGTGTTTAAGCAAAATCTAGTCCTTATCTGCTTTCTCTAAGAAATAAAACCATGCTTAACAATGATAAGGTCTCTAATCCATTGATTTGAGACATCTGTTCATGACTGGGAATGTCTATAACTAAGTGGATTTATAGTAAATAATGCTACACTGATATAAGTCACTGACGCTCTTTTAAAACCTGTATGTATGATTTAAAGGATGTTTTGTGGTTGTAATGCAAGGGTAGTGCTACAAAATAAAAGTTTAAAAATGTAGTTTTGCATATATAAATAAAACCAAGATATGTTTCTGGCCTGGCTTTGAAGAAACTATATAATTACATAACAACAATTAAATGATGGTGTCCTGTAAGTTTCTCTTGCTCATTTTGTCCAGATTAGATTGCATGATCGATTTATATTTCTCACAGGTTATGTCCTTTGTAGATTTTAAAAGTGATATAAAACCTTTGGCAATATTTCAGCAAAAAACAGAGGTTAAGAAAATTAAAAAACCACAACATGAAATAACAAATATATATGTTTTGTATATAACGTTGGAAGAAAAAGCATATATTTTAGGCATTTCCAAGAAAGATACAGATTTTTGTAAAATAATGGTTTTATAGCAGGTGCTGAATCCTATTTTAATTTTAATTTGTAAAATGATGATGAAATAATTTTACATCTGATAGAAATAATACTTCCAAGAGTCCAAAGCCTAGCAGGGCATATGCCCCAAGTCTTGACGACATCTGTGATGGCAATGGCCTGTCCATTTTTGGAGTTTAAAGCTGTTTGATAATGCTGCTGTGAGGTCTGGCTATTTCCTCTATAATAAACTAGGCATGCGATCCTTTATGCTGGTAAGTGTTCAATTAAAAACAATTTTATTTTTTGCTTGTGAGCTTTGTAGCATATCAAAGATAGCATTCTTTTTTTTCAGATTTCAGGTTTCAGTCTTTATATTTACCCTTGACAGATATTTTCTCAGGCTACCAAGTAACATAAAGCACACACAGACAAATGCATTGCCATACATGTATGTACAACTGTTAACAAAATCTAACACATTTAAAATTATAATACAGATAGCTCTTTAATACTTTCTTAAAGTGTATAACACAGGCTAGGAAAAATATTTTTAGAAAAATGATGTGGATTTAACAGCTAAAGATTTTCTTGATTTATGTTTCTAATAATATGGAATGTTTAAGATATCTGGTAATGCTTTTAACATCCCTTTTGAATTTGTCAAAAATGCCACCAGTGGTCCTACCATACTGCACATTATATATGCATACTCCGAACAAGTATTTAATACATAGTGTTGAGTTACGACATGAGAACCATAAATAAACTTTAAAACAGCATGATATCCAGTAGTCAATAATATTTTAAAAGCTTTCTGACTGTGGTTCAAATTAGCAATAAAATTATCATTTGTGACTAACAATAGTAAGGTACTGTTTAATGAGCTTTAAACAGTACCTTACTATTGTTGGTACTGTTTAATGAGCTTTAAATATCTTGGTAATAACATTACTAAATTATAGGTTGATCTAGTAAAAATGTTACATTTGCTTTATTATTTACACTGATCATACTTGAAGTTAAGTATCTAACATAATATCAATAAAATATGTACCTTTTATCTAGATCATGTAACTGCTTATGAGATAAACAAAATTCCATAGCTTGAGTTTTATTCATACTTTATTTTTAGGGAATGACTATATGCCCAAGACTGTGTGTTTATTCAAAATACCCTTGTAATACAGACATAGCAGAATCCACATAAAGTAAAGGCTTATAATTTGAGTATGATGGACTAAATGATTGTAGTTTTGCATTTCAGTTGTCATCATAACCATGAGGAAGAACAGAAGCCCTAGCACAGATCATTATGAAATACCCTATCTCTGAATAACATAATTGGTACCCTATTTTAATTTAATCTATCAAGTTTATCAACTAAAAGTGACTATGTCTATTTAGGGGTGGGGGTTCCAGTCCCCAGATCTCACAAAGCATTTATAACATTTCAATTCTTCAATGAGTCAGTAGCCTCAAAAAAGTATATAAACAAGGGTACAGCACATTCAGAATTATCATGTGCCCTATAGACCTGTTTCAGGATGGATACAATAGTCATTTAGTAGTGTATACAAAAGTGAGATTGAAAGCTTGACAATAAATTATTCTTCTCAAAGTATTTGGTTAGTTTCTTTAGCAACAACTTGCCAGTCATTTTATAAATGGGGTCAAATGTGCAGGGGGATAATACTTAATCACTTCCTGTTGCCCTTTATAAAACAGGGATTTAATGTGGTCGACCTTATTCCTGCCAAAATGAAGGTTCTAATAATAATGAATTATAATTACAAGTACTCAGCCAAATAAAAAAGGTTAAGTCAAGTTTCAAGAATCTCAGTCTGATTCAATGTAAGGTGACATCTGGGTGGGCATGAGTAAATAAAATAACATCTTACACCTGCTCAGCTATTGAAGGTGAAAAGGTCTGAGGATATAAATCATAATCATTTAATCTAGATTCCCTTAACACTTTGTAGCAGAATATGTAAATATCTAACGACTGACTTATGAATTTCAAAACTGTCTGTAACTAAATTCCATTTTGCATCATTTGCATGTCTACAGTTTTGTATGCTGTTCTACCCATCATATGTATCATTTAATATTTTCCTTGTCCTAGATGCATTTTCTTGGCTTTTGAAGTAATAGGAGACAAATTTTCTTTTATTTACACACGTTTTAACATATTAATTCTATTATGATATTGCCAACCAAATGAGCTTTTCTTTTAGGTTTTAACTTGATTGTATACAAAGGTAGTATCAAGTCCTCAACATCTTGCCTTAGTAAACATTAAAAATAGAAATGTTCTCAACTGTGTTAATATTTAAAAATTATAAAAATATGACCAGTCATAGGGCCGGATTCACGAAACCTCCATGTAAGACTTAATATGTCTTACTCGGAGGCTGCAGTTGAACAGTATGATGACAGCATGCCATGAATATTCATAAGGGCATGCTGACTCATCCGTAACTCTTACACGGACTGAGTAGGCAAGCAGGGGGTATGTTCAACTGCCGAGCAGTCTAAAAGTCCACGCCCCTACAAGGTTTTAAAAAGCATAATGTCAACAGACAAGAGTGAGTACGCACAGATGTACCTGACCCAGCACCACACTCCCTGACACTGTAAACCCCCATCAGAGTTATAAAAAGGAAAAAATTATTATTTTTTTTAAATCCACGATATAGCTGCCCATATTTGCGCTTGTTTGCGCGGGTGTGCCCATTGCTTAACCACAGTTAGCAATTGTGACATTGAAGAGCATATAAGAACTACTTATGCAAATTAATCCAAATGGCAATAGCATAATGGTAGAGCGTATACACAAAGAGAAGGCATTCATGGTTCGAGTCCTACCACTCCCCTTCTTATTTATGTTTTAAATCAGTATTTGAAATAATACCAGACAAATATGATTAAAATTTTATTAAAAGCAGTGACATGGCCAATGTATCAGCGAACAAAATATATATTTTTTAAAAGACCCAGATATATAATAGCCTGCCGTTAAGCAACATTTTACACAGCTAAACACAGGTGCCCATAGTTTAATAGTGCTATACCCATCTAAACGGAGGTGCCCATAGTTTAATAGTGCTTTATCCAGCTAAACAGAGGTGCCCATAGTTAAATAGCACTTCACCCAGCTAAACAACGTTGCCCATAGTATAATAGTGCTTTACCCAGTGCAATAGAGTTGCCCAACATTTAAAAATGCTTTACCCAGCGCAATGTGTTTATGCTGACGTGCCAGCGCCAACCAGGGCACCGTAGGGCACAGGGGAGCAATGTAGAGCTAAGTTGCTTAAACGCAGCCACACCCCCTAGCCTGTCTAGACAGTATTAAAATAAAAGAATGACAAGGTTTGAACCCAGAACCCTTTGCATCATAATCAAAGTACAGAACCACTAAGCCATGACAACATAGAGGAAGCAGCCACTATTAACATACATAAACTTAGGAATGATAGTTTAACCATTACTAAGCAGGTCTGCAGTCAGCCGAGAATTTTACAAAATGGCCAATCACAGAAAGGTGCGGGAAATGCGGCATATTAAAGCCCCACAGGCGGGAATACACACTATAACTGATTGTAGCTCACATCTGCAGTCTGAATGTCTGATGTTGGAGAGAGTGCTTCGGCAGAGATGGGGCACCGAGGAGTCCAAATACATGGTTTGGCTCCTAGTCCACCATCATGAGGCAAGACTCCTGCAGTTCCAAGGGACGGAGTACAAGGCAGAGGCTTGGAACCGGTTAGCTCGTGACCTCACCAGTGCCACAGGTGTTCCCCGGACTGGTGAGCAGGTCCGTCTCTACCATGCGGACCTGAAGAGATGAAAGGAGGACCACCTGAACCAGTGGATACAGGAGGCCCGTGGGATGCGGGATGCCCCACAACTGAGTATGTAGCCATGGAATGCAGCATGTAAGGATTTAAAATGGAGTATGTATAACGGATAGGAATGTTTCAATATCCCTTCATTTACTTTACAGCTGCAGGTGACCATGTTACGAATCAGCAAGCCTATGACGATAGGCTGCTAAGGCTGCGCTGCCAGGCAGGTTAGTGATTATTGTTATATAAAATATGGGAGAGAGCATGAAAAAGTGTTGTAGTCCAATAATACAGCCATAAAATGGACTGAATAAGTCCTCTGCATGTACTGTCAGATAAAAATGTTAGAGATGCAGAAAAAGAGTGTAGTAACCCATTAAGAAAGATAACAAATGTCTGGAATAATATCTCTGCAGGCACTGTTATATAAAATAATATGTGAGTGAGCCTGAAAAAAGAGTGTGCTAACCTAGTAATAAAGATATAATATGTCGTGAACATGTCTGCCATATATACCGTTAAAACAAATAAAGGAGTGAGCCTGTGGAAAAGTGTGTAATGTCATTAATAAAGGTCTAAAACCCAGAGTGTGTCTGTTTCACTTAGTATGAAATGTTGTGCCCTTGCATTGTACAAATAGTAATGTGTTAGAAAGTGCTGGCAACCCAGAGTTCTGCAGTCCCATCTAAAGTGGGTGATGGAAGTGCTAGTAGCTGTGAAGTAAATATACAGTCCTCAACAGTCAGTTACTGGCTGGCATGCATAAGTAAATCTGGCACATGAGTAGCATGCGAATATGTTCCCCAGAAATGTAAGTATTCTTCAATAAATGCAGGGTTCTGTACAATTAGAAGTGAAAATGTCATGTGAAAACATCCAGATATGTAGATAAAGAAATATAAATGCAACCATGAAATATGTAGCAGTAACATCTGCATCCTGGACAGCTAGTATGTGAGATATAGGTCAAGTATAGATTGAACTAGCCAAACCCATTACACAACCTAATGCATGGTGGCAAGTGTAATAATACATATAGGGAATATACACCTGCAGTCACTAGGAATGTAGTGTAGAGTAAAAGTGTTTATAAGATGTTAATGGAGATTTTTTCTACACCCTACTGTTTGTGCATAAACCATGCAATTCTGCACTTCAATGGGTATGTGTAATCTTAAATATTTGTCGGGATATATGCCCTATTGTTCCATAAATATTTGCACTCATGTTGATGCATGTGCCCTGTTCAAACACCATGTTCATGGTGGCCTGTTGCTACCAATCATCCCTGCATGCAGTTGGAATAACCACTGTTGTTCAATATATGCATGTGTTATGTTTGCTGTTCAACTGTTGGAACTGTGGTGTGTTGGGTTAATGGGAATACTACTGCATACTGTTACAACTAATCTGGAATGCTGTTGTTTATGTTGTAATGAAACACACCGAATCACAGAATGTATGGGAAGGCCGGTCCCAGAGGACAGACCTGTCCCTCCTCAGTTGGCGAGTGCATCTGGCACCAGTGGCTCTGGTGCCCAGCCCAGACTCCCCTCCTCCATTGGTCCTGTGCCACCTTCAGGTGGAAGTGCTGCAGGGGATGGGGCTCATCCCCCTTGTGCAAGTGTGGGTGGAGAAGGGCCACCTGTCACCCTTCGAAGGGTCTGGGCTGTGGTGCGTAGGGAGATCCAACGTTCAGTCGTTGATCCCCTATGCCAGCTTGAAGCGAGAGTGGCGCGTCTCATGGGTGAGCCTGCCCGTCCTATTCAGCTCCCAGCACAGCCACCCCCGGGGCTGTGAAGGTGCAGTGGTGACTGCCCATGGGTGGGGATCTCAGTTCCACTGTTACCATCTGTGGGCTCATGGGCTTGCGATTTCCAAACAACCTTCCCCATCAATTGTGTTCACCCACCCCATGTGTCAAATTCTGCCCCTGTATGTGTCTTGTTTGTTTTGTCTGTTTACCTCCCCAGCATACCTCCCCAAATATACCTATTTCCCCTACCTCACTTACCACTCTCATCTGAAAAAAAAAAAAAAAAAAGGGCAATCTGTACCCGAAAAAACATTACACCCCATACATAGCTTCCCATTTTGCACACATGTCCATAGGACATGTACACCGATAATAATAATTGGCAGTGCAACAAACTATGTTGTCCTCACCCCTCTCTCAGGGGTGGAAGGTCTCAAAACTCACTCCAAATTTTCAACATATGCACAGCTGTTGCTGTTAAACAAATGGGCAGCTATGGGCCTTCCCTACACCCTTCCTGCACATCCCGAGATTGTTTTCCTACTCTCTGTCCCTCTCTGTGCCCCCTTTTTTCACCACTTTCCTATCTCCCCATTTTCTTTTCTTTAAAAGAAATTAGCGCAGGGGTTATCATTTTTAAGCAGTAGTTAGTGGGGTGGTGTCAGTGTGAGCTTGTTTGCGCTTAGCTAAGCATTGCTAAGTGTCACGCAAACCCACGCCAACCCACTTGCAACTGCTTAAAAGTGCCTTTGTCACTCTGTATGACAAGGACCTTGTATTGCTTAGCAGCAAAATAAAATACCCTTGTCAGTCTCAAACCCCACACCTTGGACTCACCAGTCTGCATGATGTACCACTAAGCCACAGCAGATACACAATAACATGGTGCTGAAAGAAATATAACATGCATTACAAGGAGTGCATGTAAAGGGAAAATAGGAAAGCCATAGGAATACATTGCAATAAAGAAATATGACATGCATTACAAGGACTGAATGTAAAGGGAAAATAGGAATACCATAGGAATACATTGCAATAAAGAAATATAACATGCATTTCAAGGACTAAATGTAAAGGGAAAATAGGAAAGCCATAGGAATACATTGCAATAACTACTGTTGTATGCCAGTTAATTCCCTAATTACAAAAGAAAGTACATACTCCCATGTATCCAGTGTTAGCATTAGGAGGTGTGAGTAAACTTATACACTGAGAAGAGTGTACTTGAAGAAGCAACAGTCAGGTTTCAGTACAACATGCATTTCACTGGCTACAACCCAGCTTCAAATATGAGACATATACCAACCTTCTGACTGACACAACAGTATCCACAGAAAACAAGCATGGTCCCCACCTTGCAAAACTGAAAGGCCTATGCCTACCTAACCTATCATTTTATAGCAGTGTCCTGAAATCACAGTGAGAACTGCAATTACCACACAGCAGGCTGCATGCAATTACTAAATGGTGGGCACCAATTGGTGCAGAGGCCATCACATGCACATGTGCAGATACCTACAAAAGCAGCCTGTACTTGCTGTCCATACATGCAATAATATCATTGCAGCAACTGGAAAGAGAGAGAGAGAGAGAGACAGACAGACAGACAGACAGTTGGAGAGACCAACCCAAAAAAAAAAAAACAGAGGTGGTTGGAGACACCAACCAACTAAAGCAAAACATAAAACAAACAGAGGCAGTAGAAGACACCAACCTAAACAAATAAAAAAAAAAAACATAAACAGGTACAACAGACTGAGGTGAGAAATACAAAGGTAAGGTATGTAGCACAGATGTATTTGCTGGCATCTGAATGATGTGTCTGAAGGATACTCTACATTCTGTGAACACTCCTTATGTAGTAGCAGTCCGTATCTATATGTATATGCAGATGTGCATAGGGCAAGGGACATACTGCAACTGTTAGTGAAGGCTGGACATATATATGTATTTGAAGGTTGCTATGTGCACATATCTATGTAGGTTATAGTTTGTGGCATTGAAAACAGCAAGCAGTGCAGGTATATGTCATGTGGTGGTTAAATGCTGTGGGACTGAGTTACAACCAGTGAGGTCTGCTACGGCTATACGACCTGAGGACAGTAAAATGCATTCTGCACAACGCTGTGCAATATTATTACATAATTGTATGTCTCACAACTGTCCCATAATTGATATTCCTACCATGAAAGGTGGGCAGTATATCTGCATATATGTGCATGTATATGTGCAGCAGTGGCTGTTTACAAGTATGTGTGTGTATATATATATATATATATATATATATATATATATATATATATAGATATATACATATACACATATATAGATATATAGATATGTAGATTATATAGATATATACATATATAGATATATATAGATATATACATATATAGAGATATATAGAGAGATATATAGATATATACGGATATATATGGATATCTATGGATATATATATATATATATATATATATATATATATATATATAGTGAGAGAGGACACACAGGGTCAGACGTATTGCAACAGGTGCCTGGTGAGCAAGGCATGGACTGAACTCCAGTGTTGATACTGCAGTGCCATACCCCATTCCAAAACACTTTACCCACTAACTACCAGATAGGTGGTTGCCTGACTAACACTGAAGGTGTCAGAAGGGAACATGGGACATAGGTGGACAGTAGCCTCCCCTTTGATATTCACAGTGCCACACTAGTCTTGTAATCTGTCTACATGGTATGTGTAATCACAAACGATGTGGCTTGTACGGAAATATAGGTCAGTGTTCCCCTGTACTCATCACAATGCCCCATGTGGTATGTACCTCACATGACAACTACAGCAAGTGAAAAGGCCACAGACATACCTCACAAAGGGTAATACTGCCCTGAAACACATACCCTATGCAGACTGACTCACATAACCACAGCTACAGTGTGTTGTATACTGGCCACCCAGAGGTTACCTCTGCCAAACATACAGAGGTATGCCACACCCATAGCAGTCAGACAACCACCATGTCAACACCTCACAATCCCACCGGGCTACACGGCCTAGGTCCCTAGTCCCCGCAACCTCACTAAACAGCACATGCTGGAGGGATAGGCTCCTACTGGCAAATATGCCATACTCTGGAGTAAACCACCCAGCATGAACAAACAAGGCTCCTCAGTAGCAGATGTCAGACATACCCCTGATGATTGTCTGGGGGATAGGTAACACGCCCTGGGAATCACCTCTGTGTATCCGGTTGACAGGAGGAAGTGAAATCTAATTACATGTGTGTCACAGGCCAGGGTAGCATATGGCTAGGCTGCTGTAGGCCCCAGGTACAATAGCGTATTACCTACTTATGACACAATGCACACAGACATGTACACAGTGCAATACCTGCTATGTGAGGTGGAATGAGTGTGACAGTGAATGCGTGCAAGGTCTGTGACGGTGTGATATCTAGGTGTGAGGTTGTTTCTGTCATGGTCGTTTGTGTCCTATGTGTGAGGCCAGAGAAAGATGTGTCAGTTATTGGGATGCAGACATAGTAGGATGGTATATGTTGTGACGTAGTTCCTTGTGTACAACTGTGGTGTCCCATCATAGGTTGAAGCAATATATGTATGCTCAGTAAGTGGTACTGCTGGTGAATACAGCCAACATTTGAACTGTTGTACCACCCGAAGCTGTAGGCCTAAACAGCACAGTATAGTGTATGTTCACATTCCCTGGTAACACTGTCTTGTGTGTTTCCTGCAGTCTGCACAGATTACATTCCTCAGGCATAGGTATTTGTAAGTAGGGGCACACAGTACTGTAAGGTACATAGCAAATGCTCATCTGTGTTAGCATACATTTGTGTGTTGTATGAATGTCTGATGCGTGTGTAATGATGCCTGCACCATGTCCGCAATCACATGTGTGATGCAGGGTTTGCATGTGTACCTAGCAACATGTATACTCTGTTACAGCAGTATGCCAGCTATATTAACAACTGTGCACATATGTTAGGTAGGGGTATGGCATCAATGACTAGGGTGGCTAACTGGTTATACTGTAACTGTACTTCACATTCATTGCAATGGATGACATATTTCTGCATGCATTAGCTTGATATGTACCCCCTGGCAAGGCTGTGCATTGGATCCCAAACAGTGAGCCAAGTACTGGTGTATACTGGTGTGTCATATGGAGTGTGGCAGGCACTGTCAGCCAGTTGTGGGCTGAGCACTGATATGTGGTATTGAATGTGTGTATCCTCAGACAGACAAACAGATGCTATATATGACAGTTAACTGATATCTGTACTGTATATTGTTGTGTGCCACATGACTTGCTCACACATATCGTTTACTTGTCTTCCAGGCCTATGGCTCATCACAGAAACCCCTGCAACACAGCTGCAGAGGAACAGGAAATCCACCAAAGCCTGGTTCAGCACTATACCCTGCTGTTTTCAAGGGCCAACCAGTACAAGCAGGAGCGTACTGCACTGTGGCGAGAACTTTTTCAACGGGTAAATGACATAGGCATGCATAACCAGACATGTGAGCAGGTACGTCATCACTGCAGTGATTTAATTAGACATGTCCGGCGGCATGCATCTGATATACACAGACAACAGCTTGCCACAGGTGGTGGGGTGGCCATACATACCCCCCTCACCAGAGTGGAGGAACTGCTGCTAAGTGTGGTGGCTCCTGGCCTACAGCAACAACAACATCACACATGTGTCGTCATGGAGGAAGGAGCCACCCAGCATAGTGACATGGAGCATGCAGGTAACATGCCCTAGCTGTAGACTACTGTTACCTGTATTCTTAGAATATGCATGTGTGAGATATGTACTGTGTTTAGCAGTTGTGCTGCCTATTGTGTGCAATACTGATAATTTGAATAGTATCTGTACACCTATGCCTGTTGTTCTACTGTAGTTTAGCACACTCACAGTAGCAATGCCACAGTTGTGGCCACTGACAAACTGTGTCATATTCTTGCAGGTCCCTCTGGTGTGACAGCAGGACAGACGTTACATGCTGGTGAGTGTGTTAAAACTTTAAACTTGATATTGAACTGTGCATGTCATAGGTGAGGTGTAGGCCATGTACACATAACACACCTACGCATAATGCATGCTGTGCATGTTTGCTGTGAGACGTGAAACATCTCAGTAATGTCAGTAGCTGCCTCAATCACATGCAATGCACAGAGCATTAGACACAAATGTGGCAACACTGTACTGCACATTGGATAGGCATAGTTGACACACATGTACACAACATAGCACGTTTGTCATACGCAGTACACCTCAACATGCTACACATAGTGTAACTGGACACCAGCTGCCAGGTCACACTTCAGTATCCCACGTCATCCACACACCACACATACCATACCTGAGGGGTAGGGGCCTAGCATGGGGCTGTGCAACACTCCTCAACACATAACACAGTCATGGTAGGCAATGCTCCCTATTGGACACCTCACACACCCTTGTGCAATGTGGCTGTGTAATTGTGAACTTAGCCACGGCACTGCAGTTCAGGTACAGCATGCTAGGTGGTGGTCTAACACACTTTAGTGGCCTTGAGTGACCACATGATGCATGATGATGATGGCTAATGGTACTACACCCCGTACTGTTACAATGGCCATGACCAGGATTGGTATTCCATCACGTATACATGCACCACTCATCCCATGTGTGTACATAGCATGCATGTGCTACACCTGTGTCCACAATTATCTGCTACAGACACAGACACTGCAATCAGACATGGAAATCCATGTGATGCACAGATAACACACGTAGCCATGGTATGTATACATGTGTGTGATGGTGCCCAGGACATTGCAGAGCTTATAATACTTGCACAGAAATGTCGTGTCCTTGTACACATTGTGTTCCAGGGTGTAGGCAATCACTGAACATGTACACACATGCACCACAGCCATGTACACTGTCATGAACTATGGCTGTCTACACTCACACTGCATGGACTTGATCAACACTTATTCTGTATGCTGACACATGTGCGTGACTGTTTGCCTTGTGATACTGTCACCCACCTTCAACCAGTATTGGGTATGATTTGGATTTCTGTTGTGTATGTGTATCTGCTGTAGTGAGGAGTGTGCATGTGTTCCTGTGTTCCTGTGTTCCTATGTGCATGTGTGCATGTGTGCATGTGTGCATGTGCAGACTGTAACGTGTATTTCCTGTCTTCCTCTCACAGGTGCTGAGGTAGGGCTTGACAAAAGCAGCAGGCGACCTGAAGCCACTGCCATGGATAGTGGTGATGATGACACATGTATTTTGGCACAGGGAGATTTGACAGGGTCTGTCGTTGGTCCACTAATCGACAGTGCACAGCGTTCAACCCCATCTATGCGCACACTCATACTGCCGTTACATCCCTCACCACCAATGGCCATAGGGGAGGGACAGCATACAGTTGGCATTGACCAGGAGAGTGTGGTACCCATGGCACGTGCATCCCCTCATAGCAGCCATAGCCATAGACCCAAAATGGTACCACATAGGCGGAGGTCCAGGGGTTCTTGGGGGAGCACCACTGGACATATTGCCCCTGGCAGGCATGCCCTCACAGGTCTTACGATGACCAGTATATTCCAGGCTGTAATGCAGGCTCAGGCACGTATGGAATGGTACACCAGGCAGGGACTTAGGGCGCAGAGGCCACATAACACCGCTATCAATGACAGCATCCATGACCTTGCCGGTGCCATCCGGACATACACCGAGGTCATTGACAGACAATAGATGCCCTCCACAACATGTCTTCATCAAACCAGGACTGTGCAGGATGGTTGCGACGTCAACCCAGATGCATGCCAGCAACAGCAACAGCTGGCAGTGGTTGCGGACAGCCCACAGCTCACAGCCACTCCTGTAGTGGCAGTCTAGCCTGTCCATTGTCCATCCCAGTAGACCACGTGCACATGGCTCTGGCCAGTCCCAGCTGGGACATGGGTCCAGTCGTCATACCTCTGCCTCTGATGACAGTACCCAGTCAGGGTTGGTACCCAATACCATCTGTAGCACCCTTGCCAGGCACAGGCACTGTGTCTGTGGCTGGAGACAGTGATCTGTACAGCCAAACAGGTACAGTCTATGGCTGTCCCACAAACCACCATATATGGCAGCCACATGATGGAGCTGTGTGCATGCAGACACACACACATTAAGCAAACAACTAGGGCTCACACACACACACACACACACACACACACACACACACACATTATATCAACATTGGCCCATGCTGTACTGTTGTCCCACACACTCACACACACACACACACACACACACACACACACACACACACACACACACACACACACACACACACACATTACATCAACATTGGCCCATGCTGTACTGTTGTCCCACACACTCACACACACATACACACACACACACACACACACACACACACACACACACACACACACACACACACCTCTGGCAAACAACAAAATGCACTGTGCATATGATGATACCTGTGCCGCCTCCTGTCATCTGCATTATCAATGGAGGGACAGGCTAACATGGTGCTGATGCACAGGGTGACACTATAGCAGTGTAGCAATAATAGCGAGTTGTCAACAAGGAAGTCTAACTACATCCTTGTAGGTATATCTGAGCAGACATTATACATCAAAGCTCTGATTGTCAATGTAGCATTGTTTACACCACTGTTAGGTCTGAGTATGTATTATCCACCCATGTGTCACTTGGCTGATGTGTGATGTGTTGCCAGCATGTGTTAGCGAGTGGACAGTATGTGTGTGATGTGTGGAGTACAGATTAGAAAGTGTACATCTGTGAACATGGTGGGTGCACACCGTCTGGATGTATATGCATAGTGGACACATGGGACATGTGGCATACCCTGTTGTACACATTATTAACATCCCATTGCATCTTTCAATGGCCAGTATGCATTCTACTACAGTTATGTACTAACATGGGTAGACGTGTGTATGACATGGGTTGACACTATGCTGCGGGTGATACCGTTAATATCAGTCAATGATTTGCAGTCTGGTAGTATACACAACCTCAACAGCATGACTATAAGCAATCATTGGATAATGTCCTGACAAATGACACACAGTAGTAGGGAACCCAGTATCAATTGGATCCTTCCGGTGCTACACTATAACACTAACCAGTGGTGATGACCACCTCCCATTACTGTGACCACACCTGTGTGTCATATAGCCCCCTTAGGTACATGCAGACACACTAGGGATGTGTCCATCCAAATCTGGGAATGCATGGAATGGCCTACAATGCATTCCCTGGATGGGACGCATATCCTACACAAGGGTATCATACAGACAGATACCTGTTGTGTGATACATGCTGTATAGCAGTAAGTCGACTATGGCATAGTCATCCTCATGTACTATACATACTATCCCATCAGTACCACACCGGTAGTAGCCCTCAACATGTATGTTGGGTACCATTGTGTACATACAGACCCATGATATATGTCATGTGTCCCTTGGTATCCACATATCCATAGGTATTGTGGAGTCCAAAGGTGTATCACAGACATTAGAGGCCTGAATGCATATCCACAAGGCAGTCGTACACCTATAAAGACTGTCCATTCTTGGCAGACTTTGTTGTGTATGATCATGTCTGACATATACCCCAGGCATATACCCTTACTCACACTACTCTTAAGTAACTGTCATGGGTGTGTGTGCCACAGATGACCTTGGCCACAGAAAACGACAGTGGGCAGCCATGTCACATACATACATATGTGACCTACGATCTGAGTAGCAGCGGCACAACCTGTCAATGGATACAAATGTATTCATGTAGTATACAGGCTTCACACCTATGTAGTGATTGAAGGGACATGTACACATATATATTTGCCATGCAGATACCTGATATCTGCAATGCATTTACTGTTGTCATCATACTATGTCATACCATAGTAAAAGCAAAACCCACACTGTGTTGACCAACAGTGACATACACACAGTCAACATTTGCAGGATTCAAACCCCTACCTAACTATGTTATGATACTAGGGCGAGACACATTAACATGGCAAGCTATTTGCTTTACTGGCTGGTTTCCCTTCTCCTGCTGTATTTATAGGATGGTGACATCATCAGACTTTCCAAAGAGGAATGTACCTCTTTCAATGTGTTTTCACAGTCTCCAAAAAGGACACTCCTTTCAAAGACAATTGCACACATACACACACTCACTGTTTGCAGGATTCAAACCCCTACCTAACTATGTTATGATACTAGAGCAAGACGCACTAACACAGCATGCTATTTGCTTTACTGGCTGGTGTCCCTTCTCCTGCAGTATGTGTAGGATGGTGACATCATCAGACTTTCCAAAGAGTAATGTACCTCTTTTAGTGTGTTTTCACAGTCTTCAAAAAGGACACTCCTTTCAAAGACAATTGCACACATACACACAACTCCCCCTTCTCCATCTCCTCATTGTGGTTTGTCCAGCAGCATTTCCATTGTCACCACCCTCAGCATGTTGCATATGTCACCTTATAACAGCAATGGCAGCCCCTAACATTTCTTTGTCTCAGTTAAGCTTTTTCAGTTTTCACTTCTATTAGCTTACTGCAGTGTCTGTTGTGAGAAACATAATGGACTGTTGTTTGCAGAGTTTTAAGTGCTAGGCTGGGCTAGTGTACCGCCTGTGTAATTGCCTGATTCTGATTGTTTTCACCTGCTAGCTCTCCTAGTACTCCCTGGTAGCTTCCTACTATTTGTTGTACTTCCTTTTTCCTTTCTGTTTCCTCAGGGGGGGAGCGCCGTGCACACAAGTGCAAACACGTGCACAGCTGCTAACACGCGCGCACACAAGCTTACACGGACTAAAACTTGCTTATTCCAGTTAAAATGCGCACACACCAGCCCAAAGACACTTACAACTCTTTAAATAGCCTTATACATGCTTACTCCGGCTTAAATGCGTGCACTCACACTTATACGAGCGCATTCTGTCTTACTCGGGTTTACAGGCACTTACACGCACGCATGCACGCTCAGCAAGAAACTTTGGTGTTATCCATTGTATACACCTTCCATTTCTTGGCTTTCCCTAGCCTACCTGTTGACACACCTCTTTCCATGATGTCTAAATGACAGCGGACATATGCCACTCTGCTCCAATGAGCTTCACTTCTTTCATACATACCCCCTTCGTGATGTCACCTATCTTCTACTCTGTTACTCCCCATATCCTACTCCTACACTCCACTGACTGTGCTCATTTGCTATGTAAACTAGCGATTTACTATCCTAACACTCATTTAAATAGGATTGCCTACTAATGCTTGGTTACATGACTTAGACTGAGCTTCCCCCCTAGGCAACCTCTACTCGGTGGCCATCTTGTCTTCAGCCTGCCATTCCCTTGCATTGTACATTACCACTTTCAATAAAATCCACATTTGTGGGTTTTAATTTGTAGTATTCTGGTTTTTAGAGCGCAGCCCATTTGCGCGGTGCTGCGCTACGCTTAAACATCGGAAATCAGCAAAAAAAAATTATTTTTATTTTAATTTTGCATCAGGGAACATTTAAAATGGCCATATATTTGGCCATTAGCATGCTTCCTGCACTGGATGCAACCTTTATTTGGAGCTGTCACAGCTCCGTTTTGCTATTTGCAGAATGGTACTCAGTTGTCAACTGCGTACATTTCTGCAAATAACACTGCTCTTACTCGGACAGGTTTGGGTTTCCTGAATCACAAATCAACCTCATTTGCATGTCTTTCATCTGCAATTGAGGTGATTTGCATGTCCCAGCCCTGTCCGTGTAAGAGCCGTTTTAGGAGCTCTCTTACACACCCCTACAGGCTGTTCCTGGATCGCTCGTCGGACATGATGGCTGCATGGAGTATTACTCTACTCTTAGACTTTGTGCAAGCCATTGTGAATCTGGCCCATAATCTAATTCATTACAAACAATTTCTACAGTTTGACATTTAAAATGCCTCCTGTTCAGACTCTATACTTTCCGTGATACTTTAACACAGTTTTCCCCAAAGTGGTAAATGATAACTAATAATGCAATCATATTACTACCACTTATTTCATTATTATCTAATATGTATTAACTACATTCATATATTTAAAACTGTTTATGCTTAGTTGTGCAGTGCTGCGGTTGTAATTTAGCTACATGTTCTAACCATTTTAAGAATCTAACTACTTTTCATTAAAATATCCTGTAACAAACCAGTTTCATTTTTATATAACTGACACCATACTTTTTGTAAATAGCCAAAAATCAATGTTTAGAATACTGGAAGGCAAGTAAGGAGTGATCACTAGTAAAGACATTCATGAATGCTGAAGTCAGATAATATGAATAAAGCATAAAATGAATGAAAAAATGTTAAAACAGAAAGCTTAATAACAATAGTATCCCTACCATTCTTATTCCTTCTTCGGTTTTGGCTAAATGGCTAAATGGCTATAGTTTATCTATTGATTTCCTCATAAAATTACTAATCTTGGCAAATTTACATCTCTGGTCTTCAGCTATGCCTCACTTTAAAAAAATGAACACGCTGAAACAGATTAGAAAAAACTGTTCATGTTACAAGACAGAATATTTTTAAAAAACAGTGCGATTTTTACTCATGTTAACACCTAATATTTGTTATTTAATGTCTTCTGTATATGTATATGCTGCTAACCTATCATGTGAACTGAGTCTTAACTGAAAAGGGAAATTGATGGTCCAGCTTTCCCATCCAGTTACCAAATAAAATACATAAGTTAATAACAATTTCAACATAGCACAAAACTTGGCTGCTTCTATGCTGAAAGCTTACCCTTTGCTTTGACTGTTTGTGCTACCCACATCAGTGGCTATAAACAAGCTATACCCAAAATACCACTTTAAATATTACTACACATCATGTTTTGTATCTTAACAAAATAATTTAAATGGAATTTTTTGCAGTTTGGTGCTGCAAGGTTTATGCTAACCAAAGATGTCTCAGGTGTCTTCACTCTTTGTTGCATGTCAGTCATGGCCACCACTTCCAATTTTTCATGGAGTTGATCATCATGCCCAACACTTAAAATGGCACAAATGTTCTTACCATATTGCCCTGAATATGGTTGTATCCAGGTCAATCATGATGTATTATTTTTTATCATACAAAATGTGGTCCTAAAATCTGTAAAACTACTGAAGAACTGTCAAAGCTGACAATCAGACTTTAAAGTTGTATCTTGTAAGTGGCAAGCTCCCTACACCCTCAGATATATGGGTCTGTATACCCTGCACCCCTGGTAATGATTTATATACTATGAGATGGTAATACCTCAGTGAAAAAGGAATATTCTGCCAGACAGTGATCTCTACTTGGTGTACATATGTCCCAAGTTTTGCACATTCAGTCTCTATTCTGAGACTTTAGTTTAGACTCTCAAAATTTAAAACTGTTACCTTATTTTCATCTTCACAATAGCTGAATACCCTGCAGGTCATTTCTAACAGTGTATAATGTTCAGCCCTGATCATTAAATGTCTCCTTGATGTTATAAAACAATATATTTTACACTTGACTGCAGACAAAGCCATGCCATTGTCCTCCCCTATTGTCCATAGATAGCACACCCACAGACTATGCCTTAGACTTTTAGTTTCTTGACCTGCCTTCACTTAGAAAGCCTGAGAAGGGGAATATCAAGCCAATATAGCTTATAATATTAGAGATCAGTGCCCCACCAGATGTTTTTGGTACTCTTGAAAGAGACTGATATAATGTTAGGGCCATAGAAGGTATAGACCCCTTAACTCGGGAGACGCATGGACATACTTTTAAATGTTAGTTTTAATGTTCTTTTTCATTATTATGTTAGAAACTTTTGATAGAAAAAAGAAAAATACCTTGATTTCTCAGTAGACGTTGTGTCTGTTTTCTAAAGGCTGTTTCCAGATATTTATTTTCCTATACTGCAGTAAAGTCTAGATATTCTCTCCATGCAATGATTTGGCAGAAAATGGGCAAGCCTGTACAACTGATGCAGTTCTGTTTACAGTGTGGCCCTAAGCTACAAATAGCATATTTGATCTGCTTTGTCTCTCTCTTTTGCAGTCACTGACTCTTCAGTGGGGCCAAACATTGCTCTTACTAATCGATGGAGTTTTGTTATATAGCATGATTCCACAGAGCAACTACAAAATTATTTTATTTGACAGGGTCCTGTAATGACAGGTAGAATACTGTATGACAAGACACAAATTATAAATAAATGCCTGTGCTAAAGGCTGCATCTAATGCAATTATTTGTTCAATTTTTTTCAGTTTTTCAATAATTAGGTCTCAGCTTTTCAAGACATCAGATATGGACTACCTCCCTATAAACGTCTGCACTGTTTGCACTGTGCAAATTCCTTTCTAAACACTGAGCTCCCACAGTGATGATTAAATCACTCTTTAAGAAGTAATAGTGCCCTAGTGAAAAGATGAGATTGTATTATAGTTAGTCAACATTAGGTTATCGGCCTATAAACCATATGGTATTCATAATTTCTCCAATGTTTTAATATTTCAAGGCTAAGTTTTCAGCATATAGTCTGAGGATCTCAATTTTGTAAGTTATGTATAATTCCTTTTGCTGAAAATATCTATACCAAAGTATACTTCTGCAACTTTCAGAGAAAGTAAACTTCCAGCACAACTTTAGCTTTGTACCTCTTCAGATCCTGATATAGACTTAGAAAAAGTACACATAGAAAATGTGGAACATCTTATATTGCTTTGAGATTTTTCTCTCAATTTATGTGTTACTAAGCCTTACTAGTACTAATCTGGCCTGCTGTTCTGTTTTTAAGTCAATTTGGAATACTTTTGAAGTCTTTTATTTGACTTTTCTTATCCCTTAACTCTATTTTAGTTTTGTAAAATTAGTATAAATGCTATATCTTTAGATTTATTCTGCATGATATGGTACTTTGCAAATGGTTTAATGTCCCTTGTTTGTGGAAAGCTGCAGACATATTTGTACTCTGCAGAACTGTAAATATATTATTTCTTTTATTTATATATCTTGTTATTGGTTTTCTTTGTATTAGCTTTTACCTGTGGCTTTTATCAATCTAATTCATCTTTTCTGCTTGATAGGTCTATCACTTTGTGGGTTCATTTACTGAGTTCTAGGGGAGATTTTATTAATTTTTGTTTTCTTTTAACCTTGCTGGAAATAGTTCATGTTATTTGGGGGATATCCTTTTTAGATAACCATTTATGAACCTGTGTTTTTCTTTTTCTGTCATTAGTCGTATTGAATATTATAGTGAGATTCTCTTTGCATGGGACCTTTTGATTGCCCTCTGATATTGCACTGCTAAGAATGAAGTGGAAAGCTCTTCTGTTTTTTCATCAATGTTTGCTGTATCTCTGGTAAATAGTGGAATCTGCACATCTTTGAGTATGGCCTTTGTACCAGAGTAAATTACAGATTTTTCTTTATTTATTATCCCAGTGATGGCCGGGAGACTTCTGCAAGTGCTCATAGAGTGTCATGACAACCTAGTACATGACCACCCAAGGTAGTTAACATTTGATGATTTTTATATGGGTTGACAATGAAATGAGTTTGATGAATTTACAAACAAATCCCTCAATTTCAAGAGATGTTCATCTTTATTCAGACTGTTTCCATTGCTGGTCATATACATGGTCACTTTGTGGACATAGCCTTCCACACAGGCTGTTGCAATCACAGAAGTGGTATCAGAACCAGTACTGTGATCTGAGTATTGCTTGGTCCACTTCAGTCTTTGGTTTTCACCAATGTTACTGACTGATATTGAACTAGTCTGTGATAGACAGTTTTATAACATCGCTATTAGATTTCTTATTCCTTCGATAGGCCTACTTCTTGACAGGATTTTGCTGAGGATCCAGATTTAGTGTTAAGACTTATAATTTGGCTGCAAAAAAATGTTCTGTATATAGGCTTTCTTCTGCACTGTCACTCCTGTGCTCTGGAATCAGTGCAGGCTGCCTGCACAGCTGGGTCTGTCTATAAGATTCTAGTACTTCCTCTCTGAGCCTTATGCTGTCTGGTTCCTGTCTATTTCAAAGAGCTTGTGATGCCCTATATCCCAGTGACAGCTCTCATATCAGTATATAGGATGATGTTAAATGATTTATGGCTTTGTATAACTAGCCACCTCCATGGTACAGACAGATAGAGCCCTGACAGAGATGTCTGCAACCCAGGTTTGTGTAACATGCCCAAGTGAAATGAGAGCCAAGAGGTGAGTATAACTATAACCATGTTAGCACAGGGGGTAGAAGTAGCTATGAATGGATTACTCAGAAAGGAAGAAAGGAATACTAAGAGATCACCTCACTAAGAGTGAGTCCTGCCTGAGGCAGGAATAACAGTTGGAAGCAAGGTGTTCAAGGTAAAAGACTGATCACAGAATTCGGCAGTCACTGTAATCATGCCAGGTTCCTACATACAAGCCTAAGGTAAAGTACATTGCAGTAAGTGTGAAGATACCACTATATGAATTACTATCATGTGGCCCAAATGTTGCATTAACTGCTTGATCCTAGTGATATTTTTAAATGGAAATATGAAAACATACTAAAACAATGACTGAAAAGGTCGCACAAAAAAATCAGTAAAAACTAAGAGAAAATTCTAGCCAAGCTAGAATTTCTACTGAGTGACACATCAAACTTCTTGTATTGGAGGCAGATGGGATATATGCAAACGACCCTTATGAACATCAGGTGTTTCAGCTACATGGTGATACTAAATGCCCATGAGTTTTTTTAAGTCGTTTAATGGACAAATTCAGGCCAATAAAGCCAAACCCCAAGAGCTGTGGGCATGCATGTTTCAGCCTTGTTATGACCTCATCAGCACAGCATAAGTGGACTATTTGTCTAAGCATTAGAAACCCAGGGCTGTTATACTCAGTTGATGTCCATTACGATTAGGGTGTCTGCAAAATATCCCAACTAACAAACTAAAACAATGAATGAAAAGGTCACACAGAAAAAAAACAATCAGTAAAAACTAAGAGAAAATTCTAGCCAACCTAGAAATTCCACTGAGTGACCCCCTCAAACATCATGTATTAGAGGCACATGGGATATATTGAAATGACCCTTATGATCATCACAAGACCGAAACATGCATATCCACAGCTATTGGAGTTTGACTTTATTGGCCTGAATTTGTCCATTAAATGACTTAAAAAGGGAAAAAAGTCATGGCTGTGTTTTGTAAAAATTAAAACACTGCATACTGCTTGCGCATACACTGTATGTGGTACAAAGTGGGCTTGCAACAACGGATTTGTAGTTTTACTGGGAGACATCCCTGCTTAGGTGGGAATAGCAGAGATATCTATAGGGAATGACTGAGAAGAATAGCTTACCTGATCCAGACCCCAGCAGTGTTAATTAAGGATTGCTCATAACAAACATCTTGTTCAAACATGATACTTTTAAGTTCACTTGTTACCGGAACAGTTTGGGTCACTGGTCACGGACTGACTTTCTAGTCATGTCATTAGACCAGAGGCCTCATGTACTGGGCATCCCAATAAAGACAGATGCTGAGGTGTCAGCTTATAACTATTTCGCATTGAGATGGGTCAGCTGGCACAGGAATAAGTTCAGCAGACCTAGAAAGTCCTGAAAATGCCCAGCTAATGCTTCTGCTTGTGATGAGTTTAACTCCAAGAGGTAGAGTCTTTAAGGCATCAATCAGGCTCCCCTGTGTGTGGCCAGTATATATAATTCAATCATATTTCTCCAGTGTTTCAGTTTCTATAATGTATTTACTATTAATACACAGCATGACTGTGGTTAGTGAGTGCACTATACTTATAGTATTATAGTATTATATTGTCTCTCCTTTCCACACTGTAGTGTGACAATGTAGTTAATATATTTACATAAAGGGGTGGGTGGTAAAACCTCTCATATGGGGGGAGGTTAATAGTCTGGACCTGCACAAAAAAGTAATATTTTATTTTGCTCAAATATGTGTGACAGCACAGTAGTCTACATGCAGAGGTCTTTCCTTCGGTCATTCACAATGGTGAAGAAAAGATAAGAAAGTTACTCAATTTCAAGACAAGGGTTTCGCAGATGATTCTGTCCTCTTAACTTTATGTAACTGTGATCTCTAGCATGCAAAGGACTGAGTCACAGCCAAGTGTATAGCAGATAAATATCATTATCTCTCAAAACAAAGTAATGGTTCTGTCCTGAAAAACAGAGGAAAAAAAACATTTGTTTTATTAAACAAGGCAAAAAAGATACTTTTAAATGATATAAAAACAGAATGCTTAAGGATATTGGTTTGAGAATGAAGCATGACAGCACAAGGAAGGCTGCAGTATGAGATTAGAAGAGCTTCCATTAGGAGTTTTTGCATTGTAAAATGCAATAGTAATAATCTTGGGCTCTCCACCTGAACAATGGAAAACTTTTGTTTAAATTTCAGGGGAGGCCATTTTCAAACTTTGTATCTACAACACCTATAGGACAATTATGGGAAATGTTTAAGCCACTGTGCTGAAATGTGTTTATATCCTGCAATTTATTTATAGTTTTACTTGCTGACCAAGTTAGTGAGCTGTTCCCTATCAGCTCATTTTCCCACAGCTTGGGAGTTATACAATCCAAATATGAACAATATCATGCAAAATATTATACTGTAAGTAAAAAGAGCACAGAGTAAATGTTGTTAAATAAATCCAGTCTTGCCAGCCAATTACTGACTATCAGGTAGGTCTTATTCATCGTGCATGTATTATGTATAAATAGTCTGAACAAAGATAGAAACAGCAGTAGGTTAGGATATAGGGAGGGTTATACATATTATAGTCATGTAGCATTAATCAGTATCATGCAGGGGAAGTATTCATTAGCTCAGCCATATCCATCTATTTTGCTTGACTGAGGTGAGTTGTTGCCACTAGGGACTGCCAGGGATGGTTCCAATGAGGAATTAAGAACCTGTATAATTTAATGCACTAATGGTTGTAACATCACTACAGCATTACTTAATAAGATTTACTGTAATAATACTGCTCCTAAAAAAGTTAAAGGAGTTACCTCCAGCAAGGAAGATTAGCGTTAAAGCCAATGTGTCTGATCTTGGAAGATTAGTATTGTTCTTGGATTTAGAGGAGACTGAGGACCCATTTGTGGAACACGTGTCTTTGATAGGGACAGAATATGGACACATTTAATAAATTATTATGTATTTATACCTCTCGTGCATTTGGTTAGTGTGACTGCCTTATGTAAGCACCTATCTTTTAGCTATGTAGAAGAGGTCATTTTTATTTTATATATTTTATCATCTTTTACCTGGGAAAGTGCTCAGTGATCCATTTTCAGCTATGATCTAGGACACAAGGCTAAATATAAATACAATATATGTAGACATTTTATTGTAGCTGATCCACCATCAACAAGCATGTTTTGGGGAGGAAAGCAGATTACCAAGAGAAAACTTACATGAACACAGGAAGTACAGGCAACACTTTGGCCCTGATTCCAAAAGACATGCTGGCAGTGTAAATTACTACTTACAGTGAGAGCAGAATAAAAGCAGTTGTTTTTGAATCTGGTTCCCGAGTAAGCCTGTTTATAGATAGGCCTTACACTGAAGTAAGTCAGTTACACTGATAGCAAATCTTTAGGAATCAGGGCAGACTAACACTGAGAGCAACTCTTTGGGAATATGGCCCTTCATACATGGACCGAAGCATTAGAATTAAACCGTGGAGCTATGAGGCAGAAATATTACTCCTTGATCTGCCGTGTTTTTTTACATGTAATATTAAAAATTAAGGATATCAATGAGATCTTGAGAATAATCAGAATGGTAGTTAGAGTGCAAAATACTTAAAGACAGAAAGGTAAATAACTGAAGTTTATACTTTCTCAGTATGTTATACTCAAATGCCTCTTAGCCATTGCAAAAGCAACCACGTGTACTATTTCTGATTAACTGTATCAGCAACACTGTCTACAAATTAAGAAGAAAAGGAATAGTGTTAAGGAAACAAGAATCCATTGTAGATGCACTTTGAATATAAGGAATAGGATTAAGGGCCAACATAAAGCTATTGTTGTACAGAAACAAGTAAAGCATCTTCCCAAACAGGGTTTAATGGGATGAATTCAGACTGTCATGTCCTTTCATATACAGATGTGTAGAGTGAAAAAGCAATTATTTAACCTAGGTTTCCAGATTACTGTCCTGGTCCTTTAATCATCTTGCCAGCTAGATAAAGCCAAAGGTAAAACAGCATAGTTTCATAGGTTCATAGGTACTAGGCTATCAGCCCTGGGACCTATATAACCTAGCCAAAAAGGTTCCCTGGCTTTAGCCACCAAAGAAAATTATTTTCCTGTGCCCCTGTCAAGCAGTGCCACAGAAGTGATCCCTGGGGTGAATTTTCTATTTCCCATCCAGTCATCAAGGCTTTTCTTAAAGAGGGTCAATGAAGAGCTTTGCTTGACATGAATGGGTAGTTTGTTCCAGAGTATGGGAAGTCTCTGGGACAGGAATCTATTCCTTCAGCATGTTCTGTTTATTCTGGTGACAAGGTTTAGGTCCCGGGAATGTGCAGTTCGAAGGAATTGGGATTTCTTTAAGTGTAGCATGTCCAACAGCTCTGGGTTTGACATAGCTTTGTATGCTAGGCAGAGATCGCCTCTGAGTAGGCGATATGCGATGGAGTAAAGCTGGAGTTTTTTTTGAGATGCTCTGCGTATGGCATCTGTTTGAGGCCAGTAATCCTCTTAGTGAGGTATTTCTGTGGTCTTTCCAATTGTTGTAGGTGTCTTGTGAGATACATGCCAAACAGGACATTGTACTCTATAATGGGTCTTATGACGGATGAGTAGAGAGGAACAATGACCTCCTTTTCTCTAGAGGAGAACCCTTTTGTGATGAGGTGTGCCATGTAGAAGGATTTCCTGACTACTGTGGTGATGTGGTTATCAAAGGAGAGAATACTGTCCACCTGTGTCCCGAGGACTCTTATCACACTTTCAGTGTTTAGTGAGCTACCTCCAATGTGGTAGTTTATGGGTACCAAATTTTTCCCAAAGGGAATGACAATGGACTTCTTGGCATTGAGCTTGAGGCCATGACTTTGAGACCAAGCATCTGTCTCTGTGAGGCCCTTTTGTAGAATGTCTGCATTATTAGGTGATTCTATTATGGCTCCCAGTTTGCAGTCATATGTGAACTTTGTTAGCCAAAGACCTTCTGTGCTGGCCCGCACTACAGAGAAGTAGATGCCGAACAGGACAGGACCCAGGACCGAACCTTGTGGTACTCCACTCGTCACTGGTCTGAAGTCAGACTTGGAGTCGGCTACTTTTACTATGTGGCTTCTGTCAGTGAGCCAGTTGGCCACCCATCTTGTGACATAGGGATTTATACCCAGTTTAGTGAGTTTATCTAAAATTCCAGAGTGGGGGATAGTATCAAAAGCCTTGGCGAGGTCAAGATAGGCTGTGTGCACTACCATGCCCTCGTCTTCAGCTCTAGCGATTGCTTCAAAGAAGTCAATCAGATTTAGTAGACATGATCTACCTTTTACAAACCTAAACTGAGTGGGGTTCAGGCTTTGGCAGTTATTTATGTCTTTGTTTATAAGCTCCAAGATGATACATTCCATGGTCTTGGAGACCAGGCTCCTCAGACTAATGGGGTGGTAGTTTCTAGGGTCCATGGTGGCACCCCCTTTGTGGAATGGGATAACCGTCACTGTGAACCATTCAGTAGGCACATAGCCTGAGGTGAGGCTATGATTGAACATGGTACTTAGGTGGGGTGCCAGTTCATTCTGTAGTTCATGCAGTACACAGCCTGGGATGTTGTCTGGTCCCATGGATGCTGTGTTCTTGGCTTTGGAGAGTGTGGTCTTTACTTGTTCATCTGTGATTACAGGATCTTTGCATTCTTCCGATTAAGATGGGCCCTATGGAGGGTGACAGGGGGGTAAAGTTAGCACTAAACCTATCTGCCAGGATGTTGGCAATATTGGTTGGTTCTGTATATTTAGTGTCATTGTGCTGTAGCTCAGAGCAGATCTGAGTGTTGCCATTGAGATTCTTGACATAGTTGTAGAATGCTTTGTGGTTGTTTTTGGAGTCAGTGGCGATTTTATTTTCATAACTGACTTTGGAGGATTGTATGAGGGATCTCAGCTTCTTGCTGAGGCTGACCAGGGAGTTCCTCCAATCTTGGGATTTTAGTCTTTTTTGCAACAGCTTCTTCCTTCTGTTGTAGAGTTTGTTTATGGCAAGGGACCACCAGATTGGCTTCCTTTTTTTGGAGGATAGCATCTTGGTTCTGTTGGGGATGGAACGATCCATGAACTTGTGTATGTGCTTATAGGTTCATAAGTAGGTACTATGCTATTGGCCCTAGGGCCTATATAAGCCTAGCCAAAAAGGTACCCTGGCTTTCGCCACCCAAGAAAATTATTTTCCTGTGCCCCTGTCAAGCAGACCCACAGAAGTGATCCCCGGGGTGAATTTCCTATCTCCCATCCAATCATCAAGATTTTTCTTGAGGAGCTTTGTTTGATATAGATAGGTAGTTTGTTCCAGAGTATGGAAAGTCTCTGGGACAGGAATCTATCCCTCCAGCATGTTCTGTTTATTATAGTGACAAGGTTTAGGTCCCTAGGGTATGTAGCTCAGAGGGATTGGGATTTCTCTAATGGAGCATGTCCAACAACTCTGGGTTTGATATAGCTTCGCATGTTAGGCAGAGATCACCTCTGAGTAGGTGATATGCAACTGAGTAAAGCTGGAGTTTTTTGAGACGGTCTGCGTAGGATATCTGTTTGAGGCCAGTAATCCTCTTTGTGAGGCATTTCTGCAGCCTTTCCAGTTGTTGTAGATGTCTTTGAGGTACATACCAAAAGGGGCGCTGTATTCTATAATGGGTTTAATGAGTGACAAGTAGAGGGGAACAATGACCTCTTTTTTCCTGGATGAGAAACATTTTGTAATGAGGTGTGCCACGTAGAAGGATTTCCTGACTACTGTGGTGATGTGATTATCAAAGGAGAGACTACTTTCCACCTGTGTCCCAAGGTCTCTTATCATACTTGCAGTGTTAAGTAGACTACCACCTATGTGGTAGTTCATAGGTGCAGAGTTTTTACCAAAAGGGATGAAAATGCACTTTTTGGCACTGAGCTTGAGGCCATGGCTTTGACACCAGGCATCTGTCTCAGTGAGGCCCTTTTGTAGGATGTCCACATCACTAGGAGTGCATTTGTGTAAGATTCAGCAGTTGTACCTCTATTTTCCATTTGCATGGGTGTCGTGAAGTTTGCCGCTTCTGCCTTAAGAAGCATGAAGTTGGCTTTGGAGTAATTTTTGACAGTGGTTTCCTTAATGCGGGGGTGAGGGTGGGATATGGATGTCTATGGTGATTAGCTTGTGGTCACTCTGAGCAGCGAGGAGTTGACCTCTGGTATGGAACACCAGTTACTCATATTGGTAATGACCAGGTCCAGGATATTGCTGCCCCTGGTGGGAGTGTGGAAAAGCTGATCCAAGGCATTGGAATTTATGAATTCCAGAAAACGTTGAGCAAATGAGTTGATACATGACTAGTTTTCCCAGCTGATGGTGGGGTAGTTGAAATCGCCCATAATTAAGGTATTGGGTCACACCTTAATATTTTCCAGTATCTTAAGAAATGAAGAGAGGGAATCCTGGGGCATGGTTGGGGATCTGTAACAAGCTACAACCCGGATTGCAGTCTTGCCCAGTGTTAGATGCACTTGGATAATTTCGGATACATTATGTTGAGCAGCTAGCCTGGAGGTGTGGATATCCTTAATGAATATGGATATGCCAACGCCTTTAATGTTTTGTTCCAGGTTAGGTGGCCGAAAGCCTTGAACCAGATCTCTGTCACTGTACAGATGTCGATGTTCTCCATTTTAACGAGTGCCTCGAGTGAGTGCATTTTGAGGTTTAGACTTCTAGCATTGAGTAGCATTACCCTCAGAGTTTGCTTGCTTGTACCTGTTACGGTGGTGAATTTAGCATTTGAACATTTCAAGGCTCCAGAGAGCACCCCTGTATTACCAGGCTATAATTCATACCACACTTTTCGGCCACTTAACCTGGACCGAAGAACTAAAGGCAGAGGCGTGTCCATATTCATTAAGGATATCCACACCTCCAGGCTAGTTGCTCAGCATAATCCATCCGAGATTATCCAAGTGCAACTAACTCTGGACAAACTGCAATACAAATTGTAGCTTGAAACAGATCCCCCACCATGCCCCAGGATTCCCACTCCTCATTTCTTGATACAATGGAAAATATTAGAGTACAACCCAATGCCCTAATAATGGGTGATTTCAACTACCCTACCATTAACTGTGAAATCTATTCATGTACCAACTCTTTTGCTCATCGTTTTCTGGAATTCATAAATTCCAATGCCTTGGCTCAACTTATCCACATGACCACCAGGGGAATCAATATCCTACACCTGGTCATTTCCAACGTGGGCAACCGGTCTTCCAAACCAGAGTTCAATTCCTCATTGGTCAGATCCGACAACAAGCTAATCACCCTAGACATCCACATCCCACCCCCCATTAGGGAAGCCACCATAAAAAATTCCTCCAAAGCCAACTTCACGCTTCTCAAGACAGAAGTGGCAAACTTCACGACACCCATGCAGATGGACAATAGAGGTACGACTGTTGAATCCTACACAAATGCACTTTATAAGCACTTACACAAGTGCATCGACCATGCTATCCCTAACAGAACCAAGATGCTAGCCTCCAAAAAAAGGAAGCTAATATGGTGGTCCTCTGCCATAAACAAACTCTACAACAGAAGAAAGAAACTGTTGCAAAAATAATAAAATCCCATGAGTGGAGGAACTCCCTGGTCAGCCTCAGTAAAAAGCTGAGATCCCTCATAAAATCCTCCAAAGCAAGTTACGAAAACAAAATTTCCACTGATTCTAAAGACAACCACAAAACATTCTATAGCTATGTCAAGAATCTCAATGGCAACACTCAGATCTGTTCTGAGTTACAGCACAATGGCACTAAATATACAGAACCAACTGATATTGCCAACATTTTAGCAGACAGGTTCAGTGGTAACTTTACCCCCCCTCTCACCCCCTAAAGGGCCCATCTGTATACCAGAAGAATGTAAAGTTCCTGTAATCATGTCTGCACAGGTAAAAACCACGCTCTTCAAAGCCAAGAACACAGCATCCATGGTACCTGACAACATCCCAGGCTTCGTTCTACATGAACTACAGAATGAACTGGCACCCCATCTATGTACCATGTTCAATCATAACCTCACCTCAGGCTTTGTGCCCACTGAATGGTGCACAGCAATGGTTATCCCACTCCACAAAGGGAGAGCCACCACAGACCCCTGGAACTACCACCCCATTAGCCTGATGAGCCTGGCCTGCAAGGCCATGGAACATATCATCATGGAACTTATAAACAAAAACAGTGGTAATCTCAAAACTCTGAACCTCATCCAGTTCAGGTTTTTAAAAGGCAGATTATGTCTCCTAAACCTGATAGGCTTCTTTGAAGCAGTCACCAAAGCTGTAGATGAGGGTAAGGTGGTTAACACAGCCGATCTAGATCTCACCAAGGCTTTCAACACCATCCTCCACTCTGGAATTATAGATAAACTCGCTAAACTAGATATAAATCCCTATGTCACAAGAAGGGTTGCCAACTGGCTCACTGACAGAACCCACACTATGAAAGTAGCAGGCTCCAAATCCATCCGACTTCAAACCACCAACAAGTGGAGTACCACAGGGTTCAGTCCTGGGACCTCTCCTGTTTGGTATCTACTTCTCTGAAGTACAGGTTAACACAGAATGTCTTTGGCTAATGAAGTGTGCAGATGACTGCAAACTAGGAGCCATAATCAAAACTCCTAATGATGTGGACATCCTGCAAAAGAGCCTCACTGAGACAGATGCCTGGTGTCAAAGCCATGGCCTCAAACTCAATGCCAAAAAGTGCACTGTCATCCCCTTTGGTACAAACTCTGTACCCATGAACTATCACATAGGCAGTAGTCTGCTTAACACTGAAAGTATGATAAGAGACCTTGGCACACAGGTGGACAGTAGTCTCTCCTTTGATAATCACATCGCCACAGTAGTCAGGAAATCCTTCTACGTGGCACACTTCATCACAAAAGGTTTTTCATCCAGGAAAAAAGAGGTCATTGTTCCACTCTACTCGTCACTCATTAGACCCATTATAGGGTACAATGCCCCTTTTGGTATGTAACTCACTAAACATCTACAACAATTAGAAAGGCCACAGAAATACCTCACAAAGAGGATTACTGGCCTCAAACAGATGCCCTATGCAGACCATCTCAAAAAACTCCAGCTTTACTCCGTTGCATATCGCCTACTCAGAGGCGATCTCTGCCTAACATACAAAGCTATGTCAAGCCCAGAGCTGTTGGACATGCTCCACTTAAAGAAATCCCAATCCCCTAGAGCTACATGCTCTAGGGACCTAAACCTTGTCACGACAATAAATAGAGCATGCTGGAGAGATAGAGTCCTGTCCCTCAGACTTCCCATACTCTGGAACAAACTACCTATCTATATCAAACAAAGTTCCTCATTAGCACTCTTCAAGAAAAATCTTGATGATTGGATGGGAAATAGGAAATTCACCCAGGGGATCACTTCTGTGGCTCTGCTCGACAGGAGCACAGGAAAATAATTTTCTTGGGTGGCAAAAGCCAGGATGCCTTTTTGGCTAGGCTTATATAGGCCCTAGGGCCAATAGCCTAGAACCTACCTATGAACTTACAGGATGAAGAAATGAGCCCACAAAGGACTCAAAGGACATAGGATTACTACCCAACTTTCTTTTTGCAGGGCAATCTCTATTTGGACAGTTACATCCTTCAAAAATAAAAAAGGCAACTATCCTAAGATATCAGGACAAAAATGTTTCCAAAGTTTCTTCTGTTACATGATGTGACACCCCTTCACTGGCCCAGTAATCAAGGAACTTCAGTCCTCACCATTGGCAAAAGCTAGGGGACATATACACTGAGAGGATAACAAGTATACACACAGTAAAGTGCAATTTCCCTTAAGAGCACACAGAGATAACAGTCAGTCTGGGGCTGGTTTCTTCCCCTCTCTCCAGATACCCAATAAGACTGCCCACTGGCACAGCTATAGGGTTGAGATCTCAGCTGAGTGGCCAAGCTATGACCTCCAGCACCCTCTCTATCCAACCAGTACCTTGTGTCCCTGCCCAAGTAGCTGACACTCACACACTTTGAGATTTGATTGATATATACAAACACACACACACACACACCTGAGAAAGGCAAGCACGGGTTTATAAGCTATGCCCCCTTTTGCCCAGACTATAAGGTACTTCCAGCTGCACCAGCCACCCTTATCAGCTACTATAAGGCCCTTATAAACAGTGTCCAATCCTACTGTGTAATGTTACTATTAATCCAAATGGTAGTCTGACCAAGACCAGCAAGGCTATTTAGGAGTGACCTGTACAGTGCCACCAAATACATATGCAAGTACTGTAAGAGCTTAAATATGTTTCATAAATATCAGCCACAAAGGTAGGTTTAAATATATGTAATAATAAATAATAAAAGAACAAATAATATTCAGTAAAATCAACACAATAACTTCAGAGTTCAAAATCACAGGAAATATTTTAAAACAACATTGCAGGACAGTCTCAAATAAATACAGAAAACATCTAAATTCATCTTTACTATATTCCTACATATATCTAAAAGAGATACCATGTCCTAAATCTCTCTCTCTGAGAGAGTTCTTAAATTAATATCAATTTTACTGCTGGGTTAGCTTGAATGACATCACGTTTTTGTCACCTGACTTCAGTTCCCAGGCTAAAACAGAAACGAACAGAATTTAACATATCTGTGTTAAAAATACAAATCTCTCAGATGTTTGCAGATCTTGGAAGTCATAAAACAATAAAATGGGGTCTATATTAGAACACTGAACATTCAAAATGTTCTAATATCGAACCCTAGCAATAAAAAAAAAAACATAGAACATTCGGAACAGCAATTTTTTTCCAAGGGAAAAAATTTGCTGTTCCAAAACACATACACACAACACAAGCACACCAAGCAAACAGCAATCCACACACATACAACTATACTCATACACCTAACCCTACACTAAACTATACATAAACCATTAACTATCCACTTACCTTAACCCAAACCCTAACCCTAAGGTTCATCACTATCGCATAGTCACCTCAGCCGCACCCTAACCCTAACTCACCTAACCTGCCCTAACCTACACGTCCACACAATCGCACACTTACCTGATCCACGCCCTAACCCTAACACACCTAACCCGCCCTAATGCACACGTCTACACAATCGCACACTTACCTAAATCTGACCCATAACATTCCACCAGAGCACTGAAAATACCAAGCAACAGGAACAGACAACCAAATTCTTTCCCTAGGAATGAATTTGGTTTGTTGTTACTTCAATATTTTCAGCGTTTGCTGAAAACGGGTCGATATTAGAACACCCATTTCAAATGTTCGGTGTTCTAATATAGACCCATAAAATACTCTTACATTTGAAACCTAGTAATTATCTCTCTTTCAAGACAATACAGAAACTTCTAGCTCTAGACATTGTATCTGCTACTGAACTGAAACTGAGAGATAACATCTTTTGTTTACAACCCAGCTATAGCATAACTTAAACTCAACTATTCTTAAGTTTTGCAGGTAATCTTCTATGTTCCAGCAGGGTACACTGTGAATATATCTTAGCTCAGTACATGACATACAGTTTTGTATAAATCATATCAATATTCACAAATGACATAGAATTATTTACAAAATTCCAGATAGCTGGGCTGATAATATTTCCCTATATCACACATGAAACAACTCAAGTTCTACAAGAGTGAACTTTTATTTTAATTCTTCTTTTGAGTTTCATTTTGGCTGAAAAGTATAGTCCATTCATTTGCATTGGTTGTTGACATGTTTTGTTCTGTTTAGTGTCCTAGAGAAGATCTGTTTTATCTCAAAAAATAAAGAAATATATATATAGGATATTGATCAAAGAGAGCATCACCCTCCAGCATGCATTTCTTTACTGGTTCTTCTTTAAGGTAGCAGAAATTGTACTTAAATGGAAACAAGTACAAGGGAGGAAAGAATGAGTAAGTGTATTTCCAGGAGCATGTTCCTCTGTGAATGCATTTTCCTAAGTAAAAATATGCTAACTGGCTGTTCTGATTCCTGTGTTTCTTAAACGATATGGATGTTTATTTCATGCAAATACTTGTGAATACTCACCACTTTCTCCATTTGCTTCACAACATAAAGCATGGCATTTGATTTTGGAATAAACTTCTCTGCCCTGATGGGGGAACAGTGCAACAGACAGAATCATTTTAGCAGAGGATGTTAAAGCAATCTAGAAATGCCCAAGACAAAGGTCACCAAGAGGTTTAGCAATTATATTCAGAATTGCTCTGCAGAGTGATAATGAACCAGACAGGGAGCACAGTTCACAGGCGACATCAAAGGCTTTCAGGGATCTATTTTAATGTCACAAAAAGTATGTGAAGACAATACAACAGAAGAAAACACAAGTGAAAACAGAAGGGACTGAAACAAGTCAAGTCACACAGATAGGACGAACTACTGAAACAAAGAAAATGTCATTCACGTGGACAGCAAGCTAATTTAAATAAAAACAAAGCTGGGCATCATCATGGGAATGATATAAGTAAAGCACCAAAACAAAAACATCCAAGTGTGTGTGTGTGTGTGTGTGTGTGTGTGTGTGTGTGTGTGTGTGTGTGTGTATGTGTGTGTGTGCCTGTGCATGTCTGTGACAGTATGTGTGCATTGTAAAATATGAGTAGAGTCTGTCTTGGCATTATGGTACAGAACTGAAGAAATAAAATAAACCTGAAACAGTCAGAGAAAGAAAAAAAAGTAGGATGTAAGGGGATAGCCCAGGAAAGTTTGTCATTTATATGAGACGTTTAATAAGTATGTCAAGGAATACCATCTACATGGTGAATACATGTATGGGGATGACATAATTACTTTGGCAGGATAAAAGCAATTATGATTGGAGCTCTGGGCATAAGTCTGAAAAGGATTCAAATACACATAAGAGTTGTTTACAATAATAAACCCAACCATAATTTGTTGTGATACATGGGGAGTTTCAGTTAGCATGATATACTTCCATTTTTTTAAAGTAGCAGCTGGTTGAATATAAGTGAATTTAGCTACTAATTGCCACTTATGTGACAGCAGAGGGTATATTACAGCTTTCAAAGGTGTTATTTGGCTACTGATGTTGTTGTGGTGGTGACTGCCATCAGTGTGACAGCATGATTTTCACTTAGATATAACAGTGAATTTCATACATAAGAGACTCGCCATAACAGGGTTGATTTTGTAAGATTCTTACATATGAATATCACTATAACAAGGTTATTTTTCCTTGATTTTAGAGCATAATTAAAGTGCGCCAAGTGTTCCACAGTTCTTTGGTAAAAAGATGGCAACTATTAGTGCATGACACTGTCATTAAGTACTGACGAATGATATAGTTATTGGGAGATGACAGTTATTAGGTATGGAGAATGACACAGTTACAGGGTATGGGGATAGCATAGTTATTAACTGTGGGAGATAATAAAGTATCAGTGGGTAATATTACAGAAGTCAAAATTATCATGTAAAAGGGACAACATAATTGTGTATGGGGAAACAGCATGATTATTTTTATGATGGTTGTTGCAGATCTGAGAGGATGGCCCCATTACTGGATAATTACAAGCTGTATCTGCTCTGTTTACTACTAGTTACAGGAAAAAAATGTATAGGAATTGAAGCATTTTACCAGTTTTCAAAGTCTTTGAAAGACAGTAAAGTACTAAGTGCTGTCAAACAAACAGGAGCAGAAGCAAAATGTCCCTCTGTAGAATCGATGTTTTCAAAGCTGTTAGATAACTTTTTCTGCCACACTTTCTGTTTATAAGTGGAAAAGCGTGAAGTTTTAATAGATTTTAAAATGTTTTTAATCGTCTATTGCTGTTCTTTGCTAGCCAACACTATCAAGTGTCAGTCCCTAGTGTGAGACCTGATCTTAACAGCAGTTTAGGGTGCTTAACAAGCTTTTGTTCAGCACTCCTAACTGCTGTTAAGATTGGGTCTCACACTAGGGACCTGCTGAATAAGTTTATTTTTTTTGCAGTATTGGATCATAATTGCAATTATGCGCTACATATTATCAGGTACAGAGATGACATAAATAAAAGGTATAGATAATGACAAACCATATGGAATTACATAGCTATGGGGGATGGCATTGTTATTGGTACTTCATAACATAATTCTAAATTAGTGCAGCTTTCAAATGGCACAAAACATCAAAAATCTGTAACCTATTCCAACAAGATAAGTGAATAACTGTCATGTGCTGTTTCTTTAGTAACAGTAGAAACAGCATCATCACAACATATTATGCTTATAACCTTGTTTAGTCATGTCCTGTGGAGACCTCACTGTAGCAATCCTCATTGGAGGAATGTGGAATCATCCTTAAACTGAACAGCATAGAATACATGCTAGACACATTACAATCTAATATATAGTTTGATACAATGTGGAATTGCCTGCCATCTAGAGATCTGGCTCACAGGAGTAATGAATGTTGTAGCTGGTACATATATTGCTGGACAAATTGTAAGCATGGCTTTGAACAGACTTTTGATAGATTAATTTATTGAGACTTTACTTTATTTATTTATTTATTTATGGGTAAGGACAATCTAACACCAAATGGGATAGGTTAATTCAAATAACAAAAGGGAAATTAACTAGACTTAAAATGACCCACAAGGCTAGCTAACCTAGTTCTTACCTAGGAACCTATGAGACAGTTTTTCATAATCTATCCCCTGGATTCAGCAAGCACTGCACTGTGTGCAGGAATAGTGCAGGAGCTGCTGGAGGCAATATGGCTGCTGTACGATCCAGAAATAAGCTCCAGGAATGTGCATGAGTGTTTCTGCACTATTCCTGCATGGACACAGCTCCTGCATGCAAATTACCCCATTTTCAGGTGAAAACCATGCAAATGAGGTGAATTTGCAATCCAGGAAGCTGTCAGCCAGCCGTGCAGGACTAGTGTAGCGTAGTGTGCAGAAATGTACTCGATTAGTAACCGAGTACATTTCTGCAAACTACAAAATGGAGCCATGACAGCTCCAAATAAAGGGTGCATAGTATGTGTAAAGCATGCCAATGGCCAAATATATGGCCATTGGCATGGAAAACAGTTGACAAAAAAAATAACTTTTATTTTTTTAGCCAATTTCCTCTGTTTAAGAGTAGGGCAGTGGCGCACAAACGGGATCTGGCCAAAAATAAAAAAAAAATGAAATAAGCTTTGTATCCAAAATTACTATTTTGCCATTATACTCAATGTCAGGCAGAAGACAACATATCCAGTGAATAGTGGTTGCTAAGGGGGAAGGCTCAGTGTGGGACATGTAACTATGCATTAGCAGGCAATCTTATGCAAATGAGGGGAATGATACTGAATCCTAGATTTCCCCTCAATGGTAGCCAGCACCCAACAGTGTAAGTGCAGGAATACCATGGTGCAAGCCTAAGAGTTAGCTGACATCATAGGGGTGTGTGTGTCAGGCATACTGTAAGCTTATTGGAGCCCTGTGGCTTGGGTTTGCCCTTAGCTTAGCAGAGCTAAGCAAGGGGGTGTATCTGAGACTGCCTAGCACTCTTTATGTTGCCTAAATGGTTGTGTGCACCATGCACCATGTTTTAAAGGAAAAAAAAAAGTAAACCAGGAAATAGCAGCTCTGTGCACATTTGAGCACTGTGTTTGCGCGGTGCATCCCCGGGCTTAAACAGGAAGGCAATGGGAAGGGAAAACTGCAGTAGGAAGGCAATCTAGGAGAGCTAGCATAGCTGGCAGGTGAAATGTATCAGAATCAGCCAATTACACAGGCAGCAGCCCAGCCTGCCCAGCACACCACTATAAACTATGCAAACACTTTTCCCTCTGTTTTTCCCAACAAACTCCACACCACTGGTGTACACAAGCAGGGAAATTTTAACAAACAAAAGCAACAAATTGATAGGGGCTGCAGCAGCTATCATACATCAACATGTGGAAGAGGCTGAGGGTGGTGAGGATGAGAATGCTGTCAACCAACCCACAGTGAGGAGAAAGAGAAGAGTGTACAGACCCACGGTAACCTATCAGGGGGTAAATGAGCTGGAGATATTGGAGTGCTATAGGATGGACAGAGACCTCCTACAGCAAATTGTCGAGCTGTGCCGGCCACACGTCACACACAGAACTAACAGAGGGGAACCCATCCCAGTGGATACCGAGGTATGTGCAGGCCTAAGAATACTAGCCACAGGTACCTTCCAAAGGCCAACTGGAGATATCATGGGGATTTCACAGGCATCAGCATCCGGGGTACATCACCAGTTCCTGGATGCCATGTCAGCACATGCCGGTGAGCACGTATATTTCCCAAACTCCCGTGAGGCATTGGCCAGCAATATGCATCTCTTTCACCAAATAGCAGAATACCCTGAGGTAGTGGGTGCTATAGACTGAATGTACATATGCATCAAAGCACCACCTGGTGAGCGGGGTAGGGTCTACATCAACTGCAAGGGCTTCCCCTCCATCAACTGCCAGGTCATGTGTGATACCGAGGGCATTATAATGAATGTGTGTGCTGGCTGCCCTGGAAGCTATCATGACTTCCACATCTGGCATCTGATGCAGCTGTACCACAGATTTGCCAATGGGGACATCCCTAACAGTCACCTAGTGGGGGATGTTGGTTAAGCATTGGATCCATGGCTGGTGACACCCATCAGAAATGCACACACACCCGAACAAGAACTCCATAATGAGGCACATGCACAGACCAGAATCATAATAGAGCATGTGTTTGGGATGCTGAAGTCACGATTCCACTGCCTGGACACATCCAGGGGAGCCTTGCAGTACTCACCAGCTACATGTTCCCAAATTGTCATTGTATGAGCCATGCTACACAATATGATCCTGCGGAAACAGCTGCAGCAGGAACAGCATGGGGCAGGGCCACACAGCCCCCCACCATTGCCAAGACCTGCACAGGCACAGAGTGACTTGGAGGAGGAGCAACCTGAGCCTGGCCCAGTAAGCAGAAGGAGGTGTACCCATTATGCCCAAGCCTTGGCAAAGAGGCAATGCATAGCACATACACTGACATGGTAGGGACCCAGAAAATGACACCTCTCTCTGACTCACACATACAGTAAAAGGGATGCCAAACATGACACTACTTGTGCTTAACCATGTATAGGGAGTGTATTATGTGCATCCGACATAGTCAGCCCTCCAGCACCATTCTCAATACTGGCACAGCCACAAGGTAAGTCACTCTCCCTACCAATTGCTGAATGGAGTAGTATGTGTTGTTACTTGTATCTATGGTATGGATGTGAGCATGCAAGGGAATCGGGTGGTTGAATGGGATGCCAGCAGATAGTAGACACTTATAATGGCAGATGAGATCTGTAAGAAATACTGGTGTCACCATAGTAGCCAGTACTAGACAAAGTGACAAAACTCACTGCAGGAAATGTGCTGGGCCACATGTGTGCCCATAGGACACACACATGCCAGTCAGGGAGGCTCACATACCCAACAACAGTCTTAGCCAGCAGGACAGGTGTAGACAAACACAAACAAAGGCTGTGCTAAGGCCTTTGATTGATGGCTATGGGGAACATCCTCCACAGACCCACACAGACAGACTACAACAGGTCAGGCAGTGGATGTTAGTTCTGAAGGGTAAGAAGCCAGAAACTGAAATGTAAGTCAATCAAACCTAAGACCTGTAGTACACTGATATGCATCTAGTCAGCATGATAGGTTAGAATACAGAATGAATGTAGTACCTGACATACCAGTACAGTCATAGCAAATGTGCAGAAGTGCCAGGTGTACCCCCCCATCCTATCTAGACATGTAGTAACAGTCAAGTGTGCTCCCCCAGTCCTATGTAGAAATGTAGTAACAGTTAGGTGTGCCCCCCCAATCCTATGTAGAATTGTAGTAACAGTCAGGTGTGCCCCCCAATCTTATGCAGACCTGTAGTAACAGTCAGGTGTGCCCCCCGATGCTATGTAGAAATGTAGTAACAGTCAGGTGTGCCCTCCCAATCCTGTGTAGACATATAGTAACATTTAGGTGTGTCCCCCACAATGCTATGTAGAACTGTAGCAACAGTCATGTGTGCCCCCCAATTCTATGTAGAAATGTAGTAACAGTCAGTTGTACCCCACCAATCCTATGTAGACATGTAGTAACAGTCAGGTGTGCCCCCAATGCTACGTAAAAATGTAGTAACAGTCAGCTGTGCCCCCCCCCCAAATCCTATGTAGAAATGTAGTAACATGTATGTGTAGGTATAATAACAGTGGAGCACAGATTACCTGAGCTGGCCAAGATAGCAGGATAGAATGTAGCATGTGTACAATATGCAGGTCTGTGTGTGTTAGGTTTGTGTGTGTTGCATATTGTGTGAGAGTGGTCAGTATGTATGCATGGTGAGGTTTGTCCTGGTGGCCATTGCCCAGTACTGCCGATGACAGGGCCAAGTTCTTACAACTGCAGTGTCAAACACAATGCTTCCCAGCAAAACACATTCCAGCAGTAAGCCATAGTAAATGTTTGGAAGTAATATGAGTCACCATCTGAAAGATGGACATGGCATGAATGTCGGCTCAGATATACGAGCAGTATACAGGGAGAAGTACCCCAGACAGACAGTGTATAATATGTAACTGTCAAATGGACACACCCTTTGAATTGTACATACAGATTTGCAGCACTTTATTTGGGCTTGTAGTAGGAATACCGATGTCATCTGGCAAAACACTGGCAGACCACAAAGGTCATAGGAATGAAGTACTGAGAAACAGCTGATGTCCCTGCACAAGCCAGCATAGCTGGAATGCCCCATGCATATCTGTGAGTCAGATGCAAGTAGTGTCCATAGCACACATGTCCCCAGCTCACCCCACCACCATCCACAGGTATCTCTCCGGTCTTATCCCTGCTGTTGGGAATGAGTACAATATTCCCCCACCTGTGTATGGCAATAGTGAAAGAATGCAGAATGCAGAGCAGGTGTCCCATGCAGTTGTGTGTCCCTAGCTGTAAGCAGCACCCTGCCAGCATTAACACCACTGGATCAATACTGACAGAAAGTATTGGCATGAACACCTTGCACACCTACCCTGTCACCCCAGGGGAATATAGTGTATTGCAGTTTGGGACTGAAGGAGTGACAGAATTCAACAGCTTGCTACAGCTAGCCTGCATTAATACCAAATGGCCTACAGTCCTCTGTCAAAGGCCTGTGTTTCACCCATACTACCAATGTATCTTATGTCATGGACTCCCAAATAACAACATAACACAATCAACAGAACCCAAATATAAGGCCATGTGGACAAATCACAGTAACATGTCCACCATGTCCTACTGCATGAACTGTGGACCAACACCAAATTACTGCTGTGATGAGGTGACAACTATAGGGAACATATCAGATAATGTTTGCATAATGTATGGAAGTGGATAGAATAATAGAGGGGGGGTGGGAGCATGGGCAGCATGGAGTGTGTGAAGTCTGAAACTCAGCCATGTTCACATACTATCCCTGGCTGCAAGCACAAGAATGGGTGGCTACAAGCCTACTCGTAAACCACAAGTTGAAGGGGTAATGTCCAGAATTGTGACCTCTACCTCTGGGTAACATGTGTGAATCTGTACAGCTGTGAGGTATAGCCACAGCAGGATATGACCATACTGTCATGCTGATGTATGTACAAGCATGGGATCCTCTGCCACCAATGTACCAAGGTGCTGAACCATTTACACAGACACAGCAGCAAGTGTCTGCAGCTTCCCCTCCAGAATGGCATGATTGTGCAAGAATATGTAGGCTGTTGATACAATACTGGACAAAGCTGCATTCACCCTGTGTTCCCCAAGACATCACTGCAAGAAAATATGTATACCTGACAGTACTTGATGACATAAAACATCACAGTGTATAACAGTACATATGTCTGAATATCTCTGCTAACACCAGGACCATGTTGCAGAAGCAGCACAGACATAATTACCTACAGTAACACACTCTCCTTTGCCCATTTTGACCCCATATTGTCAACCGATCTACAGATATCCTGCCGAAACAGTTTGCTAGCTGTAGGTATATAACACAAAAGCCTGCACTGGAGTACAATCTCCCTGGAATAGATTCACACATTCAGTACAGAAGGTCATACTGGGCATGCTCCCACACTTAGAGAAATGAAGGCCATGACAGACAACAAAATACTGAAAGGTCATACTGGGCATGCTCACACACAACAGAAATGAAGCCCATGTCTGGCAACAATAGTGGACCATGCATATCTGGCAGTCACAGATGTTAGTGCATACACTCCTCATTAAACACCAGTCATGCTTTGCACACATATTGGATAGGAATACACACATATATCCAAGGACAACACACTATAATAGGCCAAAATTACACATACATAGATGTGTGGGAGAGAGTAACAGTGACAAAGAGCCTCCCATCATGAGGCTTGTCCCACCCAGCACACATCCAATTGGCTAAAACCACATGATGTGCAAATGTCAATCACCTTAGACATTTGCCTCTGGTATCCCTCAGCACTATAGTGTCTGTGGTGCTTGTGCTAACTGTGTAACAGGACTGTACAAGTCAGTAGTCATCTAGCAGTTGTATACATGTACCTGTGGAATATAAACCTGTGTGTACCTGAGTGTTGTGTGTCTGCCTCTAGATGAATAGGTTATGGCCCATGCACACACACTGCACTCCCCATTGCCTTATTATGGCAAGTCTGCTGATGTCTTCACCTTAAAATACATCTTTGGGGAAGTAGTAGCCCAGTAGTCTCCATGGCGTGTCCTATAACTGCATAATGCTGTAGTGTGCTGTACTAGTTAGGTAGGTGTTCTAATCCCCGATGTGGCACCTGTATGTGTGCGTTTTTGTCTGTGTAGGGAGCAATGCTTTTGAGGGCATTCACAGTCACTACAACCTCCATTACCCTGCTTTGCCAACCCTGCTGATGTCATTCACTTTGAAATACACCTTTGGGGAAAGACTAACTCAGTAGTCTCCATGACGCACCCTATAACTGTGTAATGCTATAGGGTGATAAACTCATTATGTACAAGTTCTATTCCCAGACATGGGAAGGATGGATGTTTGTGTGTTTGTTTGTCTGTCTAGGGAGCATTGCTTTTGAGGCCATTCACAATCACTACAACCTCCATTGCCCTTCTTTGGCATGCCTGCTGATGTCATTTACTTTGAAATACACCTTTGGGGAAAAAACAGCCCAGTAATCTCCGTGGCACATCCTATAACTGCGTAATGCTATAGTGTGATAAACTAGCTAGGTAGGAGTTCTGTTCCCAGACATGGCAAGTGTGTTTGTCTGTGTAGGGAACACTGCTTTTGAGGTGATTCACAGTCACTACAACCTCCATTGCCCTCCGTTGCCAAGCCTGCTGATGCCATTCACTTTGAAATACACCTTTGGGGAAGGAGTAGCCCAGTAATCTCCATGGTGTGTCCTATAACTCTGTAATGCTGTAGTGTGATAAAGTAGTTAGGTAGGACTTCTATTCCCAGACATGGCAAGTGTGAATGTTTGTGTGTTTGTTTGTGTAGGGAGCAAAGCTTTTGAGGCTATTCACAGTCACTATAACCTCCATTGTCCTTCTTTGGCATGCCTGTTGATGTCATTCACTTTGAAATACACCTTTGGGAAAAAAGTAGCCTAGTAATCTCCATGGTGTGTCCTATAACTGTATAATGCTGTAGTGTGGTAAACTAGTCAGGGAGGAATTCTACTCCCAGACATGGCAAGTGTGGATGGAACAATGGTTTTGAGGCCATTCACAGTCACTACAACCTCCATTGTCCTTTTTTGGCATGCCTGCTGATGTCATTCACTTTAAAATACACCTTTGGGGAAGGAGTTGCTCCAGAATTTCCATAGCACATCCTATAATTGTGTAATGCTGTAGTGTGATAAACTAGTTAAGTAGGAGTTCTGTTTCCAGACATGACAAGTGTGGATGTTTGTGTGTTTGTTTGTCTGTGTAGGGAGCAATGCTTTTGAGGCCATTCACAGTCACTACAACCTCTATTGCCCTTCTTTGGCATTCCTGCTGATGTCATTTACTTTAAAATACACCTTTGGGGAAAGAGTAGCCCACTAATCTCTGTGACGTGTCCTATAACTGTGTAATGATGTAGTGTAATAAACTAGTTATGTAGGAGTTCTATTCCCAGATGTGGCAAGTATGGATGTTTTTTATCTGTTTAGGGAGCAATGCTTTTAAGGCCATTCACAGTCACTACAACCTCCATTGCCCTGCTTTGCCAAGCCTGCTGATGTCATTCACTTTGAAATACACCTTTGGGGAAGGAGTAGCCCAGTAATCTCTGTGGCTTGTCCTATAACTGTGTAATGCTGTAGTGTGATAAACTAATTAGGTAGGAGTTATATTCCTAGACTTTTCAAGTGTGGATGTTTGTGTGCATGTTTGTCTGTGTAGGGAGCAATGCTTTTGTGGCCATTCACAGTCGCTACAACCTCCATTGCCCTTCTTTGGCATGCCTGCTGATGTCATTCACTTTGAAATACATCTTTGGGGAAAGAGTAGCCTTTAATCTCTGTGGTGCATCCTATAACAGAATAATGCTGTCATGTGATGGACTAGTTAGGTAGGAGTTCCAATCTCAGACATGGCAACAGTAAGACTTGGTGTGTGTGTGTGTGTGTGTGTGTGTGTGTGTGTGTGTGTGTGTGTGTGTGTGTGTGTGTGTGTGTGTTTGTCATTCATATCCTGTGGGGAGGTGGCTGTGAGTAACAACTGTACTCATTAGGGAGCGGGTTTTGCAAATTTCTTATATGGTGGGCTTATTATATGTCACAATGTTTACCTTACAAGGTTAACAGATGTCAAACAGCAGGGAGGCTGGGGTTGACAATCCATACCCCTACATGTGACATCAAGGCCTGGCGAACAATTTAGGAAACCCTTGTATTACCTAGAGAACACTCTCGACCCATGTCTCATACACAAACACACTTGGCTAGGTAACAACCACTATGTTGGTAGTTCCCTACATATTGCCCACAAATAGTAAGCATGGTGTGATTGCAGCAGACTACATAGGGCATGGCACCCTGTCCCATCACTACAATAGGCACAAAATTGCAAACAGCGCTCCTTCACTATGTGCCCCACTGGATGCCTGCAACAACTGTAGTGCCAGCAAATGTAACCCACAAAGGACATACCATGACTTATACAGATGCCCTTACATGGACAGATGCCACTGACAGCAGGGAATACCTGTATCATGCTGTCAGTGTAGGTACAGGGTCACCCTGGTGTCCATTGGCAGTTCCCACCACATGAGGCCAGGAATGGCACATCTCATGATAACAACCTGTGTACACAACATGCCCCAATCACCCCAGGTACATATCCACATGTCACAGAACATGCATGTGGGATGTGCACATCCCAGACACCATTCATGTCATGGACTATAGAATACATACATGGCAAGCATTGCACAGCACTGGCCACCCACAATAGCCACCCACAGTAGTAACCCAGATGACTGGATGGTGAATACAATACCCACCTGTGTGGGCCAATCCAGACACTACACCCCTGAGCCACACTGAAGACCATTTTCATGTGGCCTAATGCCAAGGCATACTCTTAACCTAGCCTTGTACAGCCTTCTGGCACAGTCAACCACTACACACCTGTGAAGTAATGCACTCATGCATATCAGTACTGGCAACCTGTGTCTGTGTGTGTATGTGTGTGGAGTATAATGATTTCAATGCCATTCACACTCACTACACCTCCCATTGGCCTACTGAAGCATGCCTTCTGATGTCAGATACCTTCACATACCCTTTGACCGTATATCATCCTGACAACCCCTGTGATGCATGTGATACCTGAGTATTACTGTAATGTGACAAACTAGCTAGTTAGGAATTCTAATCCTGACCCTGCCAACCATGATAATGTGTGTGAGTCCCTGAGAGAGTGTGGCTGTGTCGATGTTGACACCTGTTCATGTGTACTGGCACATGTACTACACCTACCTTATCCCTCCTTTATCACTGTTGCAGATGTCACTCATCAGATATACCTTTGGACAGCTCCCCAACATGTAAGGTCTGTAGCACATGCAATAACTGCATAGACATGTGTGATGACCATGCCCTGGCTCAGCAATCAAGGAGCCTCAATCCTCACCACTAACACCAGGGAGGTCATCTCCTAGAAGAGAGGAAAGGATAACTAATACACACAGTAAAGTACAATTTCCTTTAAGTGCACACAGAGATTACAGTCAGTCTGGGGCCGGTTGCTCCCTTGCTCACCAGGTCCCCAGTAAGACTCACCACTGGCACAGCTATAGGGTCCAGGTCTCAGCCTAACTGGACAAGCTAAAACCTCCAGTACCCTCTCTATCCAACCAGTGCTTCATGTCCCTGCCAAGCAGCTGACACAACAGACACACACTTTGAGATAAGTACTTAAACAACTTCACAGACACTCCTGGGAAAGGCTGACACAGATTCTCCAACTGTCTCCCTTTACCCAGACTATATGGTAGTAATTACTGCCGCCACCCAGTTAATAATATCAATTACTAAAAGGCCCTTAAAAGGGTGTCCCATTATTACAGTGCAATATTAATATCCAATGGTAGTATGACTAACAGTCAAGGCTTACTTTAGAGTGGACTATTACAATAACCTCTATAAATATGCAATGTACTCTAGCGCTTATCTCTACACAAATCAGCCACAGGTAGAATGTTTTAAAAATATTTAATAATAAATAATTAAAACACAAGACAAAACTACTACACCACAGAGATATCTAAGAGTTCAGAGATCACACAGAAACTTAAAATAATACAGTAGGACAGGTCTGATTTTAAAGAAAAATACCTAATTAATCTTTACTAGCTTTAACTTTTCCTAAAAGAAATCACAATACTAAAACCTTACATGTGAGTATAGGCAGAGTGCTGGTAAGTTAGATGTCCAAAGTCAAAATGCTTTTGGTCTCTTGTGAGAAATAGTATTTTAAACATTGCTAACAAGCATGTTTGCTGGGTCCCTCCCCAAATTACATAATTTTTGACTTTTAGGTTTTCCCAGGCAAACAAACTGCATTATTTAGCAATCTAACACCTGCACAAAAACTTACAACAATAGAAGGGATTTCACATATACATTCTAGCAGAAACCAGAGCAATACAACACATTCCACATCTAAATTCTGGTCATAAACTTTAGCCTTAAAACAACGGGCATGAAACTTCATCCAGCCATCTTGGAGCCGAATCCTAACATTAAAGAGATTCATAAGATCTTTTCAACTTAAAAAGACACATTTGAAATACTTGGCTTGGTTTCCCTTACAGCAGATGGCAATGTTGCAACAATCTTGAAGTTCACATTTTACAGTGTTTTCTTACATTTAAAAACACAAGCCTGTATTTTACATTTATTTATACAGCTGATAGAATTATGTATCAAATTTTATTTGACTAGGCTGGCAGCCTTCGCCCCTCTATTCCCAGTCATCACAACATGTAATAGTAATACATAGGCAGGGGTTTAAAACCCTGTTCTGGTATGTTTGTGACACAAACATGCATAGGTTTTACTCTGCCATCCCCTCCCTGTCTTACTTTGTCTCTGTCTGTTTCTTTCACTCCCTCTCTAGTGGATGTGGAGAAATACACCTGCTTTGCTTAGGCAGCAGCTTGTGTTTTGTAAGTGATGTTCATGATCAGCTGATGGCCTCTGCATGAATTGCAGTCCCTCACTAGCTGATTGCATGTGGAACAGCTGTGGTAACATTACCACAGCCAATTGCTTGTAAACCCACTCCTATACCTAAGAACATCATGTGGGTGTTGGGCCTTTTCATTCACTGTGAGCAGGACATCATGTCAGTGTTTGGCAAACAGCATCACAGATGGTATTGGGATATACAGCTAACAACATACACTGTGGAGACAGGCCAACAAACAGGAGTGGGATGTTCCAGACATAACTACAGAATGTATGTGTTGCTCTTCTGCATTTGGAGTAATGTTGGTTTAACAGGGTTTGTGTGGATATAGCTGGAATACATTTTTATTTTATTTTTTATTTTATTTACATTTGTTGACCGGGGTAGTCTAGCTGGATACATATCCCTTTTCAGTAGAGGCCCGAGGAGAAAAGCTCCAACATGAGTAAATTAATACATTCAAAATATTCTAAAAATGACTAGTTTCACATTACAAAATAAGACATGAAAAGAAAAAAAAATAATAAATCGTGAACAATGTAACATTTCATTAGAGTAGAAGTAAAAAATAAACAAGTCTTAATGCTTTAGTAGGGTTCATGTGAAGTCAATCAAAAACTAAAACATTAGAACATTTTGAAACTTTTTATAGTGTTGTTCATAAGATATGGGAGGGTAATTGTTAAGGAAGCAAGAGAGAAGGAACCAGGGGAGGGGAGAGATGAAAAGTAGATTCAATCAGGCTTTGAGCAGGAGCAAAGCCAATGTATTTTAAGGTGGTCTCTAAGGTGTTTTTTATAGATTAGAGAGGATGAGAGTGAGGTGAGTGTATTAGGAAGTTTGTTGCAGATTCTACCCACAACATTGGAGAAGAGGAAATTGCCTGCTTTGTTATTAGAAGGGTTGCTGGCAATAAGAAATTTATTAGCTGAGCATAGTGTTGAAAGATTTTTATAAGGGGAGATCAGATTAGTAAGGAGTATTAGTAGGATGGTGCAGGATTTTTTGTGCAATCACAAGTTGATTGTATTGTAGTTGATTTTGTAGTTCTAAACATCTGAGTTGTTTAAGGTTGAGGCAGTGATGAGTTCTGTATGGAGAGACAGTGGCAAATCTGGTTATGTTATTGTAGCTAGTTTCAAGTTTGGTGAGATTATGCTTTGATAGATTGGTGTAAATGGCAGAAGCATAGAATAGGGTGGAAGTAAGGTGAGTCTGGGCTATGGATTTCTTAGCTAGAGATGTAAGGAAGGGTTTTATTCTATACAGGAGCCTAATTTTTATTAACAGTTTTATAATATTATTAACATGGGCATCGAAGCTGAGGTTATGGTCAATAGTTATGCCAAGTAGTTGAGCAGTAGAATCAGGGGAAATGCAGGTTTCATTGTCAGAGGTAATAGTGAAGTGAAACTGAGGAGATTTTATGGTGGGAGTAAAGAGTAGTAGCTTAGTTTTCTTAGGGTTAAGAAGAAGGCAGCGTTGTGTGAACCATTTTTCAACTGTGTTAAATACATTTTGTGTAAGGGTGTGGAGAGAGGAAGAAGACTTGGCAGTACAGATAAGAGTAGAGTCATCAGCGTATTGTATACAGGTGGATTGTGGAAAAACAGTATGGAGATCATTAATAAAGATGGAGAAAATAAGAGGGGCTAGGATAGAACCTTGAGGAACTCCAGTGCTTACTGGGAGGTATGTGGATAGATTATTGTCCCAGAGTACTGCTTGTTGTCTGTTTTCCAGATAAGATTTGAACCAAAGGATTGCTTGTGGGTCAAGAGCATGATTTAATACCTCAAAAAATCCAAAATACTGCTCTCACTGGT
>NC_056728.1:1771529199-1771532801 GCF_019279795.1 Protopterus annectens
ACTGGATAATGATCTGACATGTGGAAAGTAACTGTAGACTACTGTCTGTATAGCACATGTCAGTGAGGGCTGCCAACATGTAGTGATGGCATACATACTGGTGTCAGACATCTATCTGTCAACACATTCATCCTACTGCATAGCTAGTTGGCAAGCTGATGTCTGTCAGTCCCTGTACAGATGTTCAGAAGGCAGGTATCCAACTTAGATAGGTACAGGCAACCTGTGCTTGACTGACACTGACATGTCTGCCCAGCTGTGTTATTACTGGCACAGATAGGACACAACACCTTGTACACACCACATGCCATAGGTACCTCCACTACACTACCAGAGTCAACAGAACATGAATGGGTACAAGTCTCCAACACAGAAGCTAACCATGTTTTGTAATACATGTTGCATACATGTCAACTGGATCACTTCACTGGCCATTTGCAGGAGGCACCCAGAGGATTGGTTGATGCATGTCACTCTCAGCCTGAGGGTCACCACAGTGGTGTCTGTAGATAGATTGCCTGCTGGCACATGGCAGGTGGCATGATACCACTTTAGACACATCCCCTACACTTCCCATCTCTCCATGGACTATAGCCAGGTACACACCTATGACCACCTACAATGATGTATCCCACTACTGACAAATGTGTACATGTGCATTACTGAGGATGTTAGTGTCTGTGTGTTAGTAGACCTGTAGTTGGGAATACCATGAGGGCCTTCACACCTACCGCAACACCCATTGTCAGAGTTAGATGTGGCTGCTGCTGTACCGGACATTAAATGTACCTTGTTACGCTCCTCTCCCTAAAGGCTACCTGAGCCTTGCAGTATCAGCACAACACTTTTGTACAAATGGGTTGATAGGCATGGGATACCCACTGAGTTCTGGCAAGTGTGTATGTGTGCCTGTGTGTATATCTGTAGGGTACAGCATTCCAAGGCCACATACACCTATTACAATATGCACTGCCACACAGTATTATGGATAGTGATGTTGTTGCCCATAGGAGAGGCATGACAATGCATCACCCTACTATGCCTGTGGCATGTGCATTAGATGCATATCCCTGTAGTACTACTGTTTGGATGGACAATGGGTTGTACCGCAGTCCTGGTCAATGTGCGATGGTGGGTATGTCAGAGTGACATCATGGGTTCCGGTGTGTACAATATCCACAGTGGGATGTGGGTGCTGTGTGCACTGTCATTACACCATGGTACTCCTGGTACATATCCCATGTACCACTGTATGGTGACCACTGTCACCATCAACTATACAGGTAACTAATAACACAATCTAGACCAGTTATGTATGTGCTGGGTGCAGCCTACCTGTAACACATTGGACACACTAACAAGTTAGTTAGCACTGATAGGCCCAGGTCCCTCGGATGTGTGTCTGCCTGTTATGTGTCTGTTAATGTGTATATGATGGTATGTCACACTATGTATTGTCCATATACAACCATTACATCTCCCATTACCAAACTGTACATGCCTGGGGATGTTCTGCATGTAACATGTAACCTGGAACACACCTCATCCTAAATGCTGTGCAGGGTGTGCAATTAAAGCCACACACATCAGTAGCATTACATACCTAGGTAGGGGTCTAGTCCCAGTGTTGCCAAGTAACAGTGTGCGTGTATGTGGAGGGATCTACTTCAGGTTGCTGATTATACATGTCCCAGGGGGTCACCTGTCCATGTGGCACAGACAGTAACTGTTATACAGACCTGTGACATGTGTTCAGTTGTAAGCAGAATATGGCACAGCCATGGTGTCACCACAGTGCCATACCCCTTGTGCGATATGAGAGCAGACCATCCTCCTGCTGAGACATGTACACTAACAACACAAATGGATAACATTATGGAGACCACAATCACTCAGTGTTACTAACAGCTATAATGCATCATGGCTGGACAGCTACACTACCTGACATGTAAGCATTAAACATAACTGCTGACAACAGCAGTACATTGGTACACTGTAGTACAGTCACCGGGTGCATCAGAACCATATTAGCCTGTCCTTGCATTGATGTTATGGATGACAGGGATGTGGCACAGGTATCATCATATGCACAGGCTGTATTGTTAGTTTGCCAGAGACCTATGGTGTCATACATTTGAAACCATGTGTGTGGGTGAGGGGTGTAATTTGCTGATATGAGCGTGATGTGGTGTGTGTAGGTATGTGGCTGCCCTAGGTGTGTTTGTATAGAGTATGGGTATGCATGCACACAGTTCTGCCATGTGGCTGCCCTATACAGGTGTTTCTTGGACATCTGCAGACCATACCTGGCAAGGTGTGCAGTTCACTGCCTCTGGCCACGGGCACCCTGACTGGGCCTGCCAGGGGTTCCATTGGCATGTCAAGGTATATGGATGCAAAATGAAGGGACCAGCACTCAAAGGCAACAATTTAAAATACTTTTATTAGATTGTATAAACAACCTAATTTAATTGCACAAACCGGTTTCGGCTAACACTGCCTTTCTCAATGTGACTTATCCAAGAAATGTAAATTCAGCCCATAATGCATCCAGCTAATCCTTTTATACTCACTTCTTAAAGTGGTATATTCCATATTCATTCAGTAATGCTTACTGCTTAACTGAACATAGTACAACCATATTATACAAATAGATTCGCCAAAAATGACATATTATCTACAATAATGTATAATGTGAATATTAATATTACAATCAACATATAAATTGTAATCATTAGTATGGTGAAATCTATTTTAAGCAGCAACTATTAAGAATAATATGATTGATGTAAATTGTATTTTATTATTGAAAAACCATAATTTTTTCAAAAGATTAGAATTATTAAGTGTATGTTCTAAGACTGATAGTTATGTACCTCTTCTAAATAGTGGTGGGGTACTGGAGATTGTTATTAAGATTATTATGAAAGAATGAAGGAAATGTTAGTATATCTGGAGTTCAATACCAGATTTAATTCAATATAGCTCTGCTATAGATGTAACCTGTATACATTTATCCTTCATGTACATGATATTCATTAAGTCCAGGTTTAAAAAGGGCCCCAAGTGTAGTGATCCATCTTTGTTCCATGTTATTTAGTCTACTGTGCCAACCCATTTTGAAATTTCTATGTAATTGTATTCTGTCTATGATTGTTCCAATTACTTGACTCAGTATAATAAAGCTGAGCATATGTTAAACAAAAACAGGTGCACTCTTGTTTTTCTGGCGTCTTTAACAAGAAAGATACTCAGGTCCTGCACACAAGTTTATATCACAAACAGTCATGTTTGACCCCAGACTTAAACTCCTAGTATATCCTACCAGAACCGGGAAAGTTTGTGAATGAAACCAATTCCGAATATCCGCTTGCTTCTGGTCGCCGTTCGTTTAGAAATACAAATGTATTTAAATTCAGTACGAACCCTTGATGCAGTCCACTCTTGTTTTAAAGTATCAGGATCCTGAACGAATAATGGTATTCTGGTTGCTGAACTGAATTTGACAAAACCAAGATGCTTGGATAACGAAACAAATTTTTTTTCTCCCCCCCCCCTTTTTCCTGCCCTGGGGCCGCCCCCAAAAAAAAAAAAACCCGTTT
>NC_056728.1:1771898301-1771925801 GCF_019279795.1 Protopterus annectens
CATAATACCTACAAAATTATCCAAGTACAATTAACACTGGGCAAGACTGCAATTCAGGTTTTAGTGCGTTACAGATCCCCTGCCATGCCCCAGGAAGCCCACTCCATGTTTCTCGATATACTGGATAATATTACGATACAGCCCAATACCCTAATTTTGGGAGATTTCAACTATCTCTCCATCAACTGTGAAAACTACTCATATACTAACTCTATTTGCCCAACGTTTTCTGGAATTCAGCAGTTCCAATGCCCTGGACCAGCTTGTCCATATCCCCTAGATGCTCCACGCCAAAGGTAAACTCCTCGCTGATCAGGTCCGACCACAAGCTAATCACCCTAAACATCCATACCCCCCCCCCACCCATTAAGGAAACCACGGTAAAAAAACTTCTCCAAAGCCAACTTCATGCTCAAGTCAGAAGTGGCAAACTTCATTACACCCACACAGATAGAAAATAGTGGCACAACTGTTGAATCGTATACAAATCCACTGTATAAGCACATACACGAGTGCATGGACCATGCCATCCCCAACATAACCAAGACACTAACCTCCAGAAAAAGGAAGCCAATCTGGTGGTCCCCTGCCATACACAAGCTCTACAACAGAAGGAAGAAACTGTTGCAAAAAAGAAGTAAAATCCCATAACTGCAGGAGCTCCCTGGTCAGCCTCAGCAAGAAGTTGAGATCCCTCATAAAATCCTCCAAAGCTAGTTATGAAATTAAATTCGCCTTGAACTCTAAAGACAACCACAAAGCCTTCTACAGCTATGTCAAGAATCTCAATGGCACCACTCAGATCTGCTCTGAACTACAGCACAATGGCACTACATTTACCGAACCAACTGATATTGCCAACATCCTGGCAGACAGGTTCAGTGCTAACCTCACCCCCCCCCCCAAAGGGCCCATCCCCATACCAAATGACTGCAAACTCCCTGAAATCACAGCTGCACAAGTGATGACTGCACTCTCCAAAGCCAAGAACACAGCATCTATGGGACCAGACAACATCCCAGGCTGCATTCTGCATGAACTACAGAACGAACTGGCATCCCACCTTAGTACCATGTTCAACCATAGCCTCACTTCAGGCTTTGTGCCTAAGGAGTGGCACACAGCGACAGTTATCCAACTCCACAAAGGGGGTGCCATCACAGACCCCAGGAACTGCCGCCCCATTAGCCTGACGAACTTGGTCTGCAAGGCCATGGAATGCATCATCCTAGAGCTTTATAAACTAAGACATAGGTAACCTCCAAACTCTGGACCCCACTCAGTTTGGTTTTGTAAAGAGTAGATCATGCCTCCTAAACATGAATGACTTCTTTGAAGCAGTCAATATAGCCATAGACGAGGGTAAGGTACTGCACACAGCCTATCTTGACCTCGCCAAGGCTTTCAAAACCATCTCCCACTCTGGTATTATAGATCTACTCACTGGACTAGGCATAAATCCCTATGTCACAAGATGGGTTGCCAACTGGCTCACTGATAAAGTACAGTGGTGTACACTTACGGAGATGTTAGTGTGTATTCACTGCTGCAGTCATCACATTTGGGTTATCTGCTTGCAGTAGCCCTCAGTCGGCCTGATTATCAAAGTCTTGGGTCCTGCGTCGATTACTGTCTCATCTTCCATGACGTCAGGTAGTTAGGGGTATAAAGCATGCATCCAACGCCATTACATCAGTTTTTCTTGCCCCAGATGTCAGATGCCCCCAAAATGGGAAGCAATTATATGCAAGGTTACACCTCCAACAAAAAGCAAATACACCAGAAATCTTTAAACATAGTAAACTAGAACAGAGGTATAGGCAAAAGAAGTCAGGGGGCTGGAGAGAGGGTAACCAGGATGCAACAGTGAATACACTCTTAACATCTACATTTATGGAAGTGTACACAACTGTACTATGGTTCTTCGTGTTTCACTGTTGCAGTCATCACATTTGGGTAGATTCCCAAAGCTAAGGATGGGAGGAAGTAATAAGATAGCATTAGGACCAGCTATAAGGCCCTGCAAGACTGCAGTGGCAAAGCCAGCTCTGGATTTAGAAAAAAAAAAAATGGCAAGTGGTAATGCTTGATGAAGATATATACAGAACTCCAGGGAGCAACTTCTAGGATGTTCCTGGTAGGGACACCCCTGAGAAAGGCTGTAGAGGTAGATGCAGCCCTCGTTGAATGTGGTCTTATCCCCTCTGGGGTAGGTTTTCCATGGTGCTTATAGCAGAAATTAATGCAATGGCCTATCTACTTAGAAATGGTTTGCTTGGAAATAGCTTTCCCCTCTGCCCCTGCAGCAAATGCAACCAGCAGCTGTTCAGATTTTCTGAGAGGTTTAGTCCTGTCCAAGTAAAATCTAAGTTGTCTGTGCATGTCCAAGTAGTGTAGCATTCGTTCCCCTTTGTTCTGTGCATTAAAAACGAAGGTTGGCAAATGAATGGACTGATTAAGGGACACCCTGGATACCACCTAGGCCATGAAGGCAGGATTGGTCCTGTACGCATGAAAGATGAAGAAAGGCTCCACTGCCATGAGGGCCTGTAAATCAGACACCCTTCTTGCTGAAGTGATGGCTAAAAGGAAGGCTGTTTTCCAAAAAAGAAATGTCAACTCTGCACTTGCAGCTGGCTCGAAGGGAGGTAGAGCGAGCTTTTCCAATAAAAAGTTAAGGTCCCAGGCTGGAGTAGGGGCTCTCCTGAGTGGTCTTAAGTTTTTGGCCCCTCTGAGGAATTGCTTCAGCAGTGGATGAGAGAAGAGGGATGGATCTGTATTGTAATGAGCTGAAATGGCTGAGGCATGCATTTTGATGGAGGAAAAGGAAAGGCCCTTGTGAAGCATCTCAGTTAAGTATTGAAGAATCGGAGGTAAAGTGGGTGCTGCTGTGCCCATCCCATGAGTTTGGCTCCAGGAACAGAATCTTTTCCATTTTTCAGCATAGGATTTTCTAGTACTAGGCCTCCTTGCATCCAGAATGACATCCATCACTTGCTTACTGAGGGATGGGAACAGAAAAATCAGGTAATTAGCCAGACTGCCAAGTTCAGGGTTTGAAGCTGTGGGTGCAGACTCTGGCCCTCCTGCAGAGACAGCAGAGCAGGGGTCTGAAGCAGGTGCCATGGTGCCAGCAGTGACACTGCCCAAGATGGGGTACCAGTGTTGGTGTGGCCAGTCTGGTACAATCAGTACTGTCCTTGATTTGTCCTGTTTGATCTTTAGTAGTACCTTGGAGAGGGAGGCAGAGGGGGAAAGGCATAAACTGATAGGTTTTTCCAGGTGAAGGACAGGGCATCCACTTTCCAAGCTTGTTTGTGGGGAGCCCTTGTGCAGAATTTGTCCAATTGCTAGTTCTGGGTGGAGGCAAACAGGTCTCTTTATGGGCTCCCCCATTTGTTTCTCAACATGTTGAATATCTCTGGTTCCAGTTTCCACTCGTGTGGGTCCATGAGATTTCTGCTTAGGTAGTCTGCTAGTGTTTTTAGCTTTCCTGGCAGGAACTGAGCCTGTAGGTGCACTAGGTAGCTCAAGGCTGTGTTCCACAGAGCCACAGCTGGTCTGCAGAGAGGGTATGAGTGGGTTCCCCCCTGCTTATGTACCACATAACAGTGTTGCTGTCAGTCTTTACCAGTAATTAACCTGGAAAAATGTGGTCCTTGAAGGCTGTCAGAGCATCCTGTACAGCTAACATTTCTTTCTGATTGATATGCAGGTGCATTTGACTTAGGTTCCATTTGCTCTGAGTGCACTGCCCTGCCAAGTGAGCCCCCCATGCATAGTCAGATGCATCTGTTAGGGTTTGGTCGGCAGGGGGTAGAGTGAATGGCAGTCCCTTGTTTTGGTGGCAGGCCTCTGCCCACCAAAGGAACTCTATCTGTAGACAAGGTATGATAGGAATCACAGATTCTAGATCCCGAGAATGTTGACACCATAGGCTTTTTACATACCATTGTAGTTTCCTCATATGCAGTCTTGCATATGGAATTAGAAGAATGCAGGAGGCCATGAACCCCAGGGCTTGCAGAATTTTTCTTGCAGATATCTGGGTCTTTGTGGCCAGTAGTTTGAAGTAGGCTGTCAAATGAACTTTTTTCTCTGGTGTGAGGTAGGCCATCTGGGAAATTGTATTCAAGCCTGCTCAGAGGAATACAATTTGTTGGCAGGGTACAAGATGCGATTTCTTTTCATTTATGGTGTACCCCAGAGAAGTTAGCAATTTCTTTACAAATGCCAGATTTAATATTATGTCCTGGCTTCCTGCCTGAATTAGACAGTCGTCCAGGTATGGGTATATCTGAATATTTCTTTGCCTGCAGAATGCAATGACTGGAGCTAGGCACTTTGGCTTATCTATTGGGCCCAGGGTATTCACAAAGGGCAGTGCAGAGAAATAGTGCATGTAGCCAGCTTTGAAGCGTAGGTAAACTTCTGCAAGATTCCTTTATTGGGATGTGCAGGTAGGCTTCCTTTAAATCCAGTGTTGCCAACCAGGCATCCTTGCCTAGCATAGGAAGCGGCTGATGAAGAGTTAGCATCTTGAATTTTGGGATTACCAAAAATGTGTTTAGGATAGAAAGGTCCAGAATAGGATGCCAGGAGTAGTCTTTTCTGGGCACCAGGAAAAGTCTTGAGTAGAAACCTTTTCCCTTTCCTCTTCTGGGACAGGTTGAATAGCCCTGATACGTGGAGACAGAGACAGAGAGAGACAGAGAGAGAGAACTTGCTTTTGAGCCTCTGCCCACTTATTTGGGGGTACAGCTGGCCAACCGTTTGGGGTTGTTAAGGAGTGGAAGTGGAATCTGTATTCTTGGGAAACCATTTAAAACCCAATTTGTCCTGGGTAATGAGTTCCCAATTTTTTGCCTGCAGGGCAATCTTTCCCCCTAAAGGAACAATCAGTTGTGCAGGGCTTGGAAGTTTATTAAAGTGAAGTCACAGATAGTTTACCATAGGGGGGAGTCTTACTACTCCTTGCTTTGGAAGTGGGAGCCCCCACTGCTTAGGCCTGTGAGTACCTTGGGACTGAAGCCTGGGTGCTCTGCTGGTTCTGGGTTTGGACTGAAGGCCTGGAAGAGGCAGGAAAGGACCAATTCTTAGAGGGCCAATGCCTGCTAAATCTGGGAGGCTGTACTTGCAAGAAATTTTTAACAGTTTGCATAGATTTAGCTATTTCCTCCATCTTTTTAAGTACTACTACTGCTTTGTTGCCAAACAGGCGGTCTTGGTTTAAGGGAGCACCTAGCAATTTAGCTTTAACATGATCTGGCAAAGATTGCTCCTTAAGCCATGCATGCCTTCTAAGTACAGATCCAATGACAGCAGCCCTGCAAGATGCCTCTAATGAATCAAAACCACATTGCAGAGTATGTTTCCCAACTTGTTCAGCAGAATACATTAAATCCTGTAAATCTTTATTTTCAGCACATTCAGGAATCATCATTTTCTGCTTAAGCAATCCAAAAATATGCTGCTGATAAATTGACAGTTTCATATGTTAAAGTAATGCCCTAATGGTCAAGGTTGCAGAAGTGTATACCTTCTTACCCCACCTATCCAGTGCCCTGGAATCTCTATCAGAGGGGGTAGGATTTCTGGCAGTAGTAGTCTTAATGCCCTTGGGTCCCTGTGAAATGGTCTCAGGATCCGCAGTAGGATTTTTAAAGAGGAACATATGAGAGTCAGGAACCCTGTAATACCAATCAGGTTTTCTGGGAGCAGGAGGTAGAGAGTCAGGGGCCAAGCTAGATTCCGAGAAGGCATCATCAACAATGTCTAGTACAGGGGGGGGGGGGGGGGGGGTAGCTAAAGGCCTGTGTTGGAGCAGGAGTAAGAAAACCCTAAGCCTCTTTTTAGAGTCGGAGTAATCCTGGCTTTCCCAGCAAAAATGCTCCTTAAGAGTATGCAAGGTTTCACCAAAAGAGAAATCCTCTGGAGGGGAAGCAGAGGGAATGGAGTCCTCTGCATCAGAATCCTCACAGGTAGACAAGTGTAAACCCTGGTCATCAAAGGAAACAAAAATTTCAGAGTCCTGATCAGAAGAATCATAAGGAAACTCAGTCCTAGGTCTTTTAGAGGGGGAAGGGTGGCTTCCCCTGATTAGAGTAATAAGGTCTTCAGCCATTCTTATAATTTGTTTTTTAGGCATGGATGCCTGAGCATGCGGTCTGGGTGTCTGTTTTCTAGGCATGGATAGAGTTTTAGGCCTTGAAGAAGATGGCATCCATCTAATATGCAAGTCAGTAGGCCTGAATACACCCTCAGAAGCCGGTGCCTGCACAGCGGCTCTGGACCCATCCAAGGTAGAGACATCCACAGGTTCCACAGTTGAAGCATCAAGGCATACCGGACTGAACGGGTCTCAGTAGAGGCCTGCGAATCTGAAGTAGCAGGCCTCAGGCGCTGCGAAAGCACCTCACTGAGTACCGGCGAACTGGCGACTAGCTTGGGAGAAGCGCCGGCAGCAGCTTTGGACCTATGCAGTCTGTCTGTCTTTATCTTTGCATTTTTTCAGGCACATCGTGGTCTGGGCCTAAGCAAGGAATGCAGTATGAATAAAAATCTTTGAGGTATTTGCTTTCCACAAGTTATTAACTTTTACTGACATCGGTTTAGAGCAAGAAAAAAAAAAGTTTCCCCAATGGGGTACTTAGCTTTGTTGAAGACTTCGGTTCTTAAACTCGAAAATGAAAATTTCAGGAGAAGGCCGACCGGCACTTGCGAACTGCTTCTGCTTCGGGCACCGCACAGCAAGAAAGACTGATAAAATGGCATCGGCTGCATGCTTTATACCCCTGACTACCTGCCGTCATGGAAGATGAGACAGCAACCGACGCAGGACCCAAGACTTTGATAATCAGGCCGACTGAGGGCTACTGCAAGCAGATAACCCAAATGTGATGACTGCAACAGTGAAACACGAAGAACATCCCACACAGTGAAAGTAGCAGACTTCAAATCTGACTTCAGACCAGTGACAAGTGGAGTACCACAGGGTTCGGTCCTTGGTCCTCTCCTGTTCAGTATCTACTTCTCTTAAGTGCAGGCAAATAGAGCTGTCTCTGGCTAATGTAATTCACAGAGGACTGCAAACTAGGAGCCATAATCAATTCACCTAAGGATGTGGACATTCTACAAAGAGGCCTCAATGAGACTGATGCTTGGTGTCAAAGTCATGGCCTAAAGCTCAATGCCAAGAAGTGCATTGTCATCCCCTTTGGGAAAGTTACCGTACCCATGAACTACCACATAGGCAGTAGCCTACTAAACTCTGAAAAGTGTGATGAGACCTTGGACACAGGTGGATAGGAGTCTCTCCTTTGATAATCACGTTGCCACAGTAGTCAGGAAATCCTTCTACGTGGCACACATCACAAAGGGGTTCTCCTCCAGAAAAAGAGAGAGGTAATAGTTCCTCTCTAGTCATCCCTTATTAGACCCATCATTGAGTACAACCCCCCGTTTGGCATGTACCTCACAAGACATCTGCAACAGTTGGAAAGGCCACAGAAATAGCTCAAAGAATATTACCGGCCTCAAACAGATGCCATATGCCGACCATCTCAAAAAACTCCAGATCTACTGCATCACATATTGCCTACTCGGAGGTAACCTCTGCCTAACGTACAAAGCCATGTCTAACCCAGACCTGATGGACATGCTACACAAAGAAATCCCAATCTCTCAGAGCTACACGCTCCAGGGACCTAAACCTTTTCATCACAATAAACAGAGCGTGCTAGAGGGATAGATTCCTGTCCCAGAGACTTCCCCTGCTCTGGAATAGGCTGCCCATTTTTGTCAAGCAAAGCTCCTCATTAGCCCTCTAAGAGAAATCTTGACAACTGGATGGGTAATAGAAAATTCACCCGGGGAATCACTGCTGTCACTCTGACAGGGGCAAAGGAAAATAATTTTCTTGGGTGGCAAAAGCCAGGGAACTCATTTGGCTAGGCTTGTATAGGTCCTAGGGCCGATAGCCTAGTACTTACCCATGAACTTATAAGTGTAGGGGTATACAGGTGGACATACAAGTGTAATTCCTCAGACTACCTCCAAACCAGCTGCCAGAAGATCCCCGAGAGTGAGAGATTTGTCAGCTACAAGAACAGGTGAAGGTGGTAAGGAGGCCCCTTTTGTTCTAAAGATGCTGTCCACAGTATAGGGACAGAGGGAAGAAACACAGTTTCAGTGAGATTATGGAAAATGAATATAGGGGAAAGAGTGTGGGAAGGAATACTGCACCAGTGATTTTTATTCAGAACACAGTACAGCTGTTTTCAGAACTTACTGTAACAGATGTCCTACTGATCACTGTTGCAGTATTCATAATAAATGGGTAACGCCAAAGCTGAAGGGGATGTAAGGTTGGCTGGTTAGGGAGTTGCAGAACTTTCAAGAGCCCTGAAAGACTGACCTAGTGAAGACAGCTCTAGACCTTGAGAAGGCATTAATCATGTAATACTAAAGTGTGTACAGAGGACCAAGTGTCAGCTTCTAGTACAGGTTTGGCTTCCACCCCTCTATAAAAGGCCCCAAAAGATGCTACTGCCCTTGTAGAGGGCATGAGGGAAGACCTTACCATGTATAAAACAACAGGAGATGGTCTTAGAAATCCAGCTTCCAATTGTTTGCTTGGGCACTGGCTGGCCTGATTTCTTTTTTTTATCGAAGAGATTTATTTTTCAATAAGTACATATACTCAAATACAGTAAACAGATATAAATGTAAATTAGTTAACAAAAATCTACATAAACTACATACAATATTTACAAAAATATGGTATTAGATATTAAATTAGAGCTCCAAAATTCTTAATTTTCATTAGTAAATCAAACATTAACAGCATTGTTCCTCAAATGAAAATCATTAAGTGAAATCACTTTGGTCCAGGGACTGTTGGAGAATGTATTAGGATAAATTCTGAGCTCTTTTACTTTGGCTTCTTTGACAGCAGTTTCCGTTAGAAATAAGAGAAAATCTTTAAATGATGGAGGAACAGATGTTCTCCATTTGTTTGTAATGCTCTTTCTTCGGATAGCCATGATGGACCAAAGAATATTATACTTTACATTCTTCAAATCAGTTTTACCTATTATACGGAATTATACTGGGTGCTATAATAGAGTGTCTGGCCGACATGGAGATCCTCCAGAAGGGCCTAAATGAGACTGATGGATGGTGTCAAAGCCATGGTCTTAAGCTAAATGCAAAAAAATGCGTAGTAATCCCCTTTGGAAAAAACAGAGTACCCGCAAACTACAACACAGGAGGCAATCCCCTGAAATCTGAAGAAGAAATAAGGGATCTAGGGACCCCAAGTAGATAGTCAGCTTTCCTTTGATAACCATGTTGCCAAAGTGGTTAGAAAATCCTTCTACATGACCCATCTGATCACAAAAGGGTTCGCATCAAGATCTAAGGATGTAATAGCGCCCCTCTACTCTTCCCTCATCAGACCCATTATTGGTACAATGCACCAATTGAAATGTACCTGGCTAGACATCTCCAACAGCTGGAGAGACCACAGAGGTACCTAACCAAGAGGATTACTGGCCTCAAACAGTTGCCCTATGCAGCACGATTGAAAAAGCTAAGACTGTTCTCTGCTGCATACTGCTTTCTCAGAGGCGATCTCGAACGTACAGAGCCATGTCCAACCCAGAACTGCTGAACATGCTCCATCTTAGCAAAACCAAATCTACTCGAGCTACACGCTCTAGGGATATAAACCTCAACACAACAATGAATAGAACATGCTGGAGGGATAGATTCCCTTCGCAGAGCCTTCCCTTACTATAGAACAGGATCCCAATCTACATAAGACAGAGCCCCTCACTATCACTCTTCAAGAGGAACCTTGATGAGTGGATGGGTAACAAAGTTCACACCGGGGATCACACCAACAGCACTACCAGATAGGGGCCAAGGGTAATAGCTGCTAGTACAAGGGTCTAGTGAACTACTAAAGGGGCAGTGAATACCGCACAATGTGGCTGGGCTAATAATATGCCTTTGGGCAGCTAGCCCAGTACCAACCTATGATACTAGAAACTTTGATAAAGAAAATTTGTCAGAAAATAATGCTTGCAAAAATTCTTCTACTTTACACCAATATAAAGACAAGGCAGCATTACAGTTCTGTGAACATCTCCAACATGAAACAGTGACATTTGTATTTATTTTAACAACTCTATTAGGAGTTAGAAAGGCCGAGTCCCCCACTTCTCCCTTAAAGTACAGTTTTGTACTTACCATAAATGTAGATATTCGAGTGCTAATACAGCTGCAGTAATCACATATGGGTTCTCTGCCGTCAGGCGGTCCCTCGGTCGGCCGAATTCCAAAGTCTTGGTCCGGCGTCGGTTGTTGTCCCTTCTTCCCTGACGTCAGTGCGACAGGGGTATATAAGTTACAGCCGACGCCATATACTCCAGTCTTTCTTGCCCCAGATGTCAGGTGCCCCCAAAAGAAGGCAATAGATAAATTACATCTATATATAAATATATTCAAGCAATGCAAGGTTATCAAAAAAAGAGTAGTTGCAAGCAAATACACCATAGGAGGATAACCCAAAATAGGTTGTATGAGGAGGTGTTAGCCACAAGTCCTATACCTAGAAGGGAAGGAGGGAGGGAAACCTGTACTGCAGCTGTATAAGCACTCAAACATCTACATTTATGGTAGGTACAAAACTGTACTATGTTCATCGTGCATACAGCTGCAGTAATCACATATGGGTAGAATCCCAAAGCTACGCACAGGGTGGTAGGCACTAGGTAGAACTGGGATGAGCCAGAATGCCCTGCAATACAGCAGTAGCAAAGCCTGCTCTAGTTTTGGAATATAAAGGCAGATGGTAGTGCCTAGTGAAGGTATGTACAGAACTCCAAGTGGCTGCCTCCAAGATATCTTTGGTAGGAACTCCTCTGAGGAAGGCTGTAGAGGTAGCTGTGGCCCTGGTGGAGTGTGGTCTGATGCCTACAGGGACAGATTTCCCATGATAGGAGTAACAAAAACGTATGCAGTGGCCTATCCATTTAGAGATTGTCTGTTTGGTAACAGGCTTCCCTTGAGCTCCTACAGCATAAGACACAAAAAGTTGTTGTGATTTCCTGAAAGGCTTTATTCTGTCCAAATAGTAACGAAGCTGTCTATGATGTCTAAGGAATGTAGCAGCCTTTCCCCTTTGTTTTGAGGATTGGGGTAAAAGGTAGGTAGGTGTATGGCTCGATTTAAAGCTACCTTGGATACCACTTTAGGCATAAATGACGGGTTGGTTCTAAGGGAAACCCTGTCCTGATGGAAGATAAGGAAGGGCTGCACAGCCATGAGGGCTTGTAGTTCAGAAACCCTACGAGCTGAGGTAATGGCCAGAAGGAGAGCTGTTTTCCAGGACAAGTATTGCAAATCTGTTGAGGCAGCTGGTTCAAATGGAGGCAATGTTAATTTTTCTAGGATGTAATTAAGATCCCAGGCTGGCACTGGTTGTTTCCTTGGTGGTCTTATATTCTTAGCCCCTCTGAGGAATTGCCTTAAAAGTGGGTGAGAGAATAACGGTGGATCCGTGTTGAATTCTGCAGAAATGGCTGAGGCATGGATTTTTATGGAGGAAAATGAAAGTCCACTGTTCAGCAGCTCAGCTAGATACTGTAATACCGGAGGCAGATTCAGTTTTCTAGGGTCCTGGCCTCTTTTCTCGTTCCAAGAGCAAAACTGTTTCCATTTTGCGGAGTAAGTCTTCCTAGTAGATGGCCTTCTGGCCTCCAGAATGACATTCTGCACCTCTTTGGAGAGAAGGGTCTGTTGCGGTGTTAAGGAATTTTCCATGCAGCAAGTTTGAGTGTTTTTAGCTGACTGTGAAGAGTTTTGTAGTTGTGCTGAGTCAGTAGGAGTGGCATTAGAGGTAGAGGTAGAGGCCAGGGAGGAGTATGTGTTAGACTCCTTAGGAGTGGGTACCAGTGCTGCCTTGGCCAGTCTGGAGCAATCAGTATCATTTTCGGTCTGTCTGCCTTTGCTTTCAGGAGTACCTTGGATAGAAGGGGCAGAGGTGGGTAAGCGTACACTGTCCATGCTGTCCAACTGAATGAAAGGGCGTCCACCTTCCATGCCTTTGGATGAAAAGTCCTTGAACAAAACATTTCCAATTGATGGTTCCTGTGGGAGGCGAAGAGATCTAGGTCTGGCCTTCCCCATGCTTGGATTATCTTTGCAAACACCTGTGGATGCAGCTTCCATTCGTGTGGATCTGTCATATTTCTTCTTAGATTGTCTGCCAGCGTGTTTTCCAAACCTGGCAGGTATTGTGCTTGAAGTTTGATTTGCCATTCCAGAGCCAAGTTCCAAAGTGTCATGGCTAGTCTGCACAGGGGATATGAATGTGTTCCTCCTTGTTTGTTTATGTACCACATTACTGTGGTGTTGTCTGTTCTTATCAATAATTGTCCTAGATGCAGAAGGTCCTTGAATGCTGTAATTGCATTTATTACTGCTAGCATTTCTTTTTGATTGATGTGAAGGTGCTTTTCCTTTTGGGACCATTGGCCCTGAATGCACCTGCCTCTCATGTGTGCCCCCCAGGCGTAATCTGAGACGTCTGTTGTGATGACTTGATTTGCTTGAGGCTTGCAGAATGGGAGACCTGTGTTTGCTTGACATGCTTGGGCCCACCATAGAAATTCCTTTTGCAAGCATGGAATTATTGGTATTATTGTTTCCAAGTTGTGGCTGTGTTGAGACCACAGGTTTTTTAGGTACCATTGAAGTTTTCTCATATGCAACTTTGCACATGGGATTAAAAGAATGCAAGATGCCATGAAGCCCAGAGCCTGCAGGATTTTCCTTGCAGTAAGCCTGGTACAATTTGCTAGTGTTTTGAAGTACTGAGTTAGTTGCCCTTGTTTTTCTGGCGTAAGATAGGCCATCTGGGTGTTTGTGTCCAAGTTGGCACCCAGGAAAGTTATTTTCTGAGACGGTGTCAGCCTGGATTTCTCTTTGTTGATTGTGTATCCCAGAGAATTCAGTAACCGTGTTGCATAAGCCAGATGTTCCAGAAGAGTGTGCTTGCTGTCCGCTTGGATCAGGCAGTCGTCCAAATAAGGGTAAATTTGTATCCCTTGAAATCTGCAGTAGGCAATTACTGATGCCAGGCATTTTGTGAATACTCTGGGCGCAGTAGATAAGCCAAAGGGCAATGCAGAGAATTGATAGTGGATTGAACCTGCAAGAAATCTGAGGTATCTTCTGCAGCTTTGTCTGATTGGGACATGCAGGTATGCCTCCTTGAGGTCCAATGTTACCAGCCAAACTCCTTGCCCAGCTTGGGAAGTAGTTGCTGCAATGTGAGCATCTTGAATTTTGGTACGAGTAGAAATGTATTTAGGATGGATAAGTCCAAAATGGGTCTCCAGTCGGTTCCTTTTCTTGGTACCAGGAAAAGTCTGGAATAAAAACCTTGACCTTGTTCGTGAGTAGGAACCTCTTGAATAGCTTTCATGTCCATGAGTTTTGTAATTTGTATTTGTGCCTCTGCCCTTTGATTGTGTGGCAGGTTTGGCATGCCTCTCATTTTTGGAAGTGTGTGAAAATGAAATCTGTAGCCTCTGTTTATTATGTCCAGGATTCATTTGTCTGTTGTGATAATCTGCCAATTTCTTGAAAATAGTGCCAGCTTTCCTCCCAAGGGGTCTGCCAGCTGAGATTTGCTTGGCATGAAAAGGAGGAAATCATTGGGTTTGCTTTCTGTATTGTTGTGCACTGTCTTCGCCACCTCTTGGTGATTGAGATTGCCATTGTCTGCCTCTGTATGATCCTTGAGCTTGTCCTCTGCCCCTTGAGCACCTGTATCTACCTCTTTGGGGCTTGTCCGTGGCTGGAAAGGACCAGTTTTTTGAAGGCCAATTTCTGCTAAAATGAGGTGGCTGTACCTGTAGAAAAGCCTTGACAGTTTGCATAGATTTAGCTTTTTCTTCCATCTTCCTTAGTATGTCCTCAGCATTAGTACCAAATAGGACATCCTTTTGTAAAGTATCATCTAGTAGCTTAGCTTTAACATGATCAGGCAAGCTTTGTTCCCTGAGCCAGGCATGTCTACGAATGACTGCTCCTGTAGCCGCAGCTCTACTTGAGGCCTCTAAGGCATCATAACCACTTTGTAAGGTGCGTTTACACACTTGTTCTTCACTATGCATCATATCCTGCAATTCCTTCAAATCTGGTTGTTCAGGTTGAGACATTTTGTTTCTTAATTGTGATAACAGAAACTGCTGATATTTAAGCATATGGAACTGACAATTTAAGGCCCTCATGGCTAGGGTGGCCGAGGTGTATACCTTTTTCCCCCACCTTTCTAAGAATCTAGATTCTCTTTCAGAAGGAAGTGGGCTCTTGGCAGTAGAGGCCTTCATCCCCTTAGGGCCTTGAGAAATGGTTTCAGGGTCAGCATTATGGCTTTTGAAAAGAAATTGGTGAGAGTTAGGGAATCTGTAGTACCTATCAGGCTTGACTGGTGCAGGAGGCAGGGAATCCGGATTAAGACAAGCCTCCGAGTAAACATCATCAAGTATGTTCAGGACAGGAGGTATAGCCAGAGGTCTGTGTTGGGGTAACGAGAGAAATTCCCTAAGCCTTTTCTTGGAATCAGAAAAGTCTTGGCCTTCCCAATGGAAGTGCTCCCTCAAGGTGTGTAAGGTTTCCCCAAAAGAAAAATCCTCTGGGGGAGATACAGAGGGAATGGACTGTTCTGCATCAGAATCTTCATAAGGGGAGTACAAGTGCTCCTCCACATCAGAATGTTCTGAGAAAATGGAGCCCTGTTCAGAAGAGGGAGAGTCTTCCGCCACTCTGGGTCTCTTGTCTGGAGGGGGTTGGGAACCCCTGATATAGGAAATTAAATCCTCAGCCATTTTAAGCATCTGCTTGTTAGGCATGGGGCCTGGGGATGGGCCCTGTGCAACAGGCCTCTTGGTATGCATGGCTGATTTGGACTTAGTGAAGGCCTTAATAGAAAAGGAAGAAGAGGGTCTAAATACACCCTGGGTGGAAGTGGACCTGTCCACACTAGGTGGCTCAACACCCACTGTGGTTTTGTTGGTTGAAGTCTGAGTAAGGGCCGAGGTACCAGCCTCGGGTACAGAAGACACCGCCAAGGTAGTGTCGTCGGTAGTCAGGGACTGCATAGGCGTCTCGCTGAGAACCGGACCACGTGTAGCCGGCTTTGGCATGGTGTCGGGCCTCGCATGTCGGTCTTTACCCTTGCGGTTTTTGGATAAAACGGTAGTCTGAGTATCCGACGACATTTTATAATCAAAGGCTTTACCAAAATAATGTTGGGCGAACTCCGCCCGACACTTAATAGTGCATTTATTGAAAGTCGCACAGAAGCGACAGCCCGAGACGTCGTGGTCTGGGCCCAAACAAGGTATGCAAAGGGAATGAAAATCCTTATGCGGTATTTGCTTCCCACAAGAAATACAATTGTTAACTTTGTCTGACATCGGTCTGAGGCAAGAAAAGTTTCCCCAACGGGGTACATAGCTTTAAAGAAGACTTCGGTTTCCAATTTTTCGTAAATTCAGGGAGCTGGCCGACCGGCACTTGCGAACTGCTTCTGCTTCTGGCACCACGCGGCAAAAAAGACAGGAGAATATGGCGTCGGCTGCAACTTATATACCTCTGTCCCACTGACGTCAGGGAAGAAGGGACAACAACCGACGCCGGACCAAGACTTTGGAATTCGGCCGACCGAGGGACCGCCTGATGGCAGAGAACCCATATGCGATTACTGCAGCTGTATGCACGATGAACATCAGATGGGTTCTCCTGCCGTCAGGCGGGTCCTCGGTCGGCCGAATTCCAAAGTCTAGGTCCGGCGTCGGTTGTCGTCGCTTCTTCCCTGACGTCAGTGCGACAGGGGTATAAAAGAACCAGCAGACGCCATTTTCTTCAGTTTTTCGTGCCCCCAGAAGGAAGGCAATACATAAAATTATGTAGTAATGCAATGCAATATAATCAAAAAACAGTAGTTGCAAGCAAATACACCATAAAAGAATACCCCTAGAGGGGAAGGAGGGAGGGAAACCTGGACTGCAGCAGTATTAGCACTCGAACATCTACATTTATGGTAGGTACAAAACTGTACTATGTTCATCGTGCATACAGCTGCAGTCATAACAGATGGGTAGAATCCCAAAGCTAAGAAAGGGGGGGTAGGCACTAGGTGAAACTAGGAGGAGCCAAAATGCCCTGCAAGACTGCAGTGGCAAAGCCTGCTCTAGATTTGGAGTATAATGGTAGGTTGTAGTGCTTGGAGAAGGTATGCAGAGAACTCCAAGTGGCTGCTTCCAAAATATCCTTGGTAGGAACTCCTCTGCGGAAAGCTGCAGAAGTGGCTGTGGCCCTGGTGGAATGAGTTCTAATGCCTGTAGGTACAGTTTTACCATGAAAGGAATAGCAAAAGCGTATGCAGTGGGCTATCCATTTTGAGATTGTTTGGAAATTGGCTTTCCTTGAGCTCCTACCGCATAGGCCACAAAGAGCTGTTCTGATTTTCTGAAAGGTTTTGTTCTGTCCAAATAGTAACGCAGTTGCCTGTGGATGTCCAAGGAATGTAGTAATCTCTCCCCTTTGTTTTGAGGATTGGGATAAAAAGTAGGTAAATGTATGGCCTGATTTAAAGCTACCCTGGATACCACTTTGGGCATAAAGGACGGGTTGGTTCGTAAGGAAACTCTGTCCTGATGGAAGATGATAAAAGGCTGGACAGCCATGAGAGCCTGTAGTTCTGAAACTCTACGAACTGAAGTGATAGCCAGAAGGAAAGCTGTTTTCCAGGACGAATATTGCAAATCTGATGAGGCAGCTGGCTCAAAAGGAGGCAAAGTCAGTTTTTCCAGAATGAAATTAAGATCCCAAGCAGGTATTGGTTGTTTCCTTGGAGGTCTTAAATTCTTAGCCCCTCTGAGGAACTGTCTTAAAAGAGGGTGAGAGAATAAAGGAGGATCAGTGTTGTATTCTGCAGAAATGGCTGAGGCATGGATTTTGATGGAGGAGAACGAAAGTCCACTGCTTAGCAGTTCAGCCAAATATTGTAGTATTTGAGGTAAATTCAGTTTTCCAGGGTTCTGGCCCTTTTTCTCATTCCAGACACAAAAATGTTCCAATTTTGCGGAGTAAGCTTTTCTAGTTGATGGCCTTCTGGCCTCCAAAATGACATCCTGCACCTCCTTGGAGAGTAGGGCCTGCTGTGATGCTAAGGAATCTTCCATGCGGTTAGATTGAGTGTTTTTAGCTGACTGGGAAGAGTTTTGAAGCTGTGCTGAGTCAGAAGAAGAGGCATTAGAGGCAGGGTCCATGGAGGGGAATGCGTCAGGCTCCTCAGGAGTGGGTACCAGTGTTGCCTTGGCCAGTCTGGAGCAATGATGATCATCTTTGGTCTGTCTGCTCTGGTCTTCAATAGGACTTTGGGCAGCAGAGGAAGAGGCGGGAAGGCATAAACTGTCATTGATGTCCAACTGAAAGAGAGAGCGTTCACTCTCCAGGCCTTTGGATGGAAGATCCTCGAGCAGAATTTTGTCAATTGATGATTTTTGTGGGAGGCAAAGAGATCTATGTCTGGCCTTCCCCATTCTTGGATTATTTCTGTAAAAACTTTTGGATGCAACTTCCATTCGTGTGGATCTGTCATATTCCTGCTTAGGTTGTCTGCCAGCGTGTTTTCCTTGCCTGGCAAGTACTGTGCTTGTAGTTCCATTTGTAAGTCCATAGCCATGTTCCAAAGTGACATGGCCAGTCTGCATAGGGGATAAGAATGTGTTTCTCCCTGCTTGTTTATGTACCACATAACTGTGGTGTTGTCCGTTCTTATCAATAGTTGACCTGGTTGTAGAAGGTCCTTGAAAGCTATAATAGCATTTATTACTGCTAGCATTTCTTTTTGATTGATGTGAAGGTGCTTTTCTTTTTGGGACCATTTGCCCTGAATGCACCGGTCTGTCATGTGCGCCCCCCAGGCGTAGTCCGAGGCGTCTGTTGTGATGACTTGATTTGCCTGAGGCTTGCTGAATGGAAGACCTGTGTTTGTTTGACATGCTTGAGCCCACCACAGAAATTCCTTTTGCAGACATGGAATTAGTGGTATTATTGTTTCCAAACTGTGGCTGTGTTGAGACCATATGTTTTTTAGGTACCATTGTAGTTTTCTCATATGCAGCTTTGCACATGGGATTAGTAAGATGCAAGATGCCATGAATCCCAGAGCCTGCAGGATTTTCCTTGCAGTCAGCCTGGTGCAATTTGCCAGTGTTCTGAAATATTGAATTAGTTGCCCCTGCTTCTCTGGCGTGAGGTAGGCCATCTGGGTGTTTGTGTCCAAATTGGCACCCAGGAAAGTTATATTCCGAGAGGGTATTAGCCTTGATTTCTCTTTGTTGACTGTGTATCCCAGAGAGTTTAATAACATTATTACAGAAGCCAGATGTTTCAGAAGAATGTGCTTGCTGTCCGCTTGGATCAGGCAGTCGTCCAAATAAGGGTATATTTGTATCCCTTGAAGTCTGCAGTAAGCAATTACTGATGCCAGGCATTTCGTGAATACTCTGGGCGCAGTAGATAAGCCAAAGGGCAATGCAGAGAATTGATAATGGGTTGAACCTGCAAGAAATCTGAGGTATCTTCTGCAATTTTGTCTGATTGGGACATGCAGGTATGCCTCTTTGAGGTCCAATGTTACCAGCCAAGACTCCTTGCCCAGCATGGGAAGAAGTTGCTGTAGACTGAGCATCTTGAATTTTGGTACGAGTAGGAATGTGTTTAAAATAGAAAGATCCAAAATAGGTCTCCAATCTTTTCCCTTCCTTGGCACCAGAAATAGCCTGGAATAAAAACCTTGACCTTGTTCGTGTGTAGGTACCTCTTGAATAGCTTTCATGTTTATAAGATCTGAAATTTGCTTTTGTGCCTCTGCCCTTTGATTGTGTGGCAGTTTTGGCATGCCTCTCATTTTTGGAAGGGTATGAAAATGGAATTTGTAGCCTCTGTTTATAATGTCCAGGATCCATTTGTCCTTTGTGACAACATGCCAATTTTTTGAGAATAGTGCCAGCTTTCCTCCTAAGGGGGCTGCCATTTGAGACCTGGTTGGCCTGCAAAGGGGAAAGTCATTGGGTTTGCTTTCTGAAAGATTGTGAGTTGTCCTCACCACCTCTTTGTGTAGGAGCTTGCCATGGTCTGCCTCTGTACGATCCTTGTGATTGTCCTCTGCCCCTCGGGCGCCTGTATCTGCCTCTTTGGGGTCTGTCTGTGGCAGGAAAGGACCAGTTTTTGGAAGGCCAATTTCTACTAAAACGTGGGGGTTGAACCTGCAGAAATTCTTTCACAGTTTGCATTGATTTAGCTTTTTCCTCCATTTTCCGTAATACTTCCTCAGCATTTGCCCCAAATAGTACATCCTTTTGAAGAGGGGCATCTAGTAATTTAGCTTTGACATGATCAGGCAAGGCTTGTTCCTTGAGCCAGGCATGCCTACGTATGACCGAGCCTGTAACAGCAGCTCTACATGAGGCCTATAGAGCATCAAAACCACATTGTAAGGTATGTTTACCCACTTGTTCTGCACTATGCATCAAATCCTGCAACTCCTTCAAGTCTGGTTGTTCAGGTTGTGACATTTTACTTTTCAATTGAGATAACAGAAACTGTTGGCATTTTAGCATATGAAACTGACAGTTTAAGGCCCTCATGGTTAAGGTAGCCGAGGTATATACCTTTTTTCCCCACCTTTCTAAGGATCTGGAATCTCGGCAATGGAAGCCTCAACTCCCTTGGGCCCCTGTGAGATGGTTTCTAGGTCAGCAGCATGGCTTTTGTAAAGAAATTGGTGCGAGTCAGGAACCCTGTAGTACCTGTCAGGCTTAACTGGAGCTGGAGGTAGAGAGTCCGGGTTAAGGCAAGCCTCCGAGTAAACATCATCTAGGATATCCAAGAAAGGAGGTATAGCCAGAGGCCTGTGCTGGGGCAACAAAAGAAATTCCCTGAGCCTTTTCTTGGAATCTGAATAATTCTGGCCTTCCCAGTGGAAGTGTTCCCTTAAGGTATGTAAAGTTTCCCCAAATGAGTAATCCTCGGGGGGGGGGGGGGGTACAGAAGGAATAGACTCCTCTGCATCAGAGTCTTCAAAAGGGGAGTAAGACTGTTCCTGATCATCAGAGTGTTCTGAAATAATGGAGCCCTGATCAGAGGAGGGGGAATCTTCCTCCACTCTGGGCCTTTTATCCGGAGGTGGCTGAGAACCTCTGATATAGTAATTAAATCCTCAGCCATTTTAAGCATGTTTCTTAGGCATGGGGCCAGGAGATGGGCCCTGTGTAGCTGGTCTCTTAGGGTGCATGATTGCTTGAAGAGGAAGGTCTGAAGACACCTTGAGTGGAGTTGGACCTGTCCACATTCTGTGTTTCAGCGCCAAGAGTGGCTTCGGTATCTGTAGTCGGGGTGTGGGCCGAGGAGCCTGCGACCTCGGGTACAGGAGACACCGCCAAAGATGTGTCGCCGGTAAACAGGGGCTGCGTAGGCACCTCACTGAGAACCGGACCACGTGTAGTCGGCTTTGGCATGGTGCCGGTAGAGGCCGCGGACCCCGAGTGTCGGTCCTTGTCTCTGCGTTTTTTAGACAAAACCGGAGTCAGAGTATCCGACGACATGGTATAGTTAAATGCTTTCCCAAAAAAATGCTGGGCGAACTCCGCCCGACGCTTATTACTGCGTTTGTTGAATGTAGCACAAAAGTGACAGACCGAGACGTCGTGGTCTGGGCCTAAACAAGGTATACAGAGGGAATGGAAATCCTTATGCAGTATTTGCTTCCCACAAGAAATACAATTATTAACTTTGTCTGACATCGGTCTGAGGCAAGAAAAGTTTCAACGGGTACTTAGCTTTAAGAAGACTTCGGTTTCCAAATTTTCGTAATCTTAGGAGCTGGCCGACCGGCACTTGCGAACTGCTTCTGCTTGGCACCGCGGCAAGAAAGACTGAAGAAAATGGCGTCGGCTGGTTCTTTTATACCCCTGTCGCACTGACGTCAGGGAAGAAGCGACGACAACTGACGCCGGACCTAGACTTTGGAATTCGGCCGACCGAGGACCCGCCTGACGGCAGGAGAACCCATCTGTTATGACTGCAGCTGTATGCACGATGAACATCACCATGTTGCTCTTAACAGAACCAACCTCTGTAACTACTCCCTTGCTCCAAACCACATTATTATATACAAGGAATATTTTTGATGCTTTTCATTATATCGCTTGTTTGTGTGCTTTAATAAAGGATATTCCATTTTTAATGTTGTTTGGATTCTCAGCTGGGGTGCCTTCTGTGCGGAGCCTGCATGTCCTCCCTGCATTCATGTGGGTTTCCTCCGGGTGCTCTAGTTTCCTCCCATGTTATAAAGACATATGTTTGGAGCGCGTCTCCCAGGGACTCCTCTGAAAACTGGCTTCATTCCAAGTCGGGCTTTCCCCGTAAACAAATGTTAAATAAATAAAATAAAAACTCAACTGTGCACTACCTTCTACTTTCTATTTGATTATTTTGTAGTATATATTTTATAGTTATATTTTACAGTTTAATTTTTGTTAAGTGAATTAAGTGCATAACATAATTTAGAAAGTGAACATCACACCATCCATAATGCGAAGTTTCGTCTTTGATGTATACATCCCATTTGATCCAAACCTATTACTTGAGCTATGGGTACTTTTATTCTGTCAAAAAACCTTGCAATCATTATTCAAATGTGAAACAGGTCTATAAGAACAATAATTTAAGGAATTTTTATTTTCTTTTAATATTGGAGAAATTAGATAATACTTCCATGAAGGTGGAACCTTTTCGCTAGATTGAATTTCAATAATTTTATGAAAAAAAAGATAATACATTGGGGGGGGTTATGTATTTCAGAAATTATCCCATCTATCCCAGTAACTTTATTAAACTTTAGTTTTTTAATCTTGTCTGTAACTTCTTTACATGTAATGGTTTTACTTAAACTGTCTTAATCTTGAGGGGATTTTCTTAATGTTAAGATTATCATAGCTAAATGTAGAAATATCAGTTTATATCGGTGTTTTAAGTTTATGTAATGAAATCTAAAAGCATCAAAGATTTCAGATATATGCAGTGTATTTTTCCTTCATTTCAGATTTCTACAATATTAAATTTAGATTGAATCTCAACTCTCCTAGAGAGATTGTGCATGTGTGTAGGGGATAATGAATAAGTTTCATTGTAATTTTTCTAAGGCCAAATTTGTTTCATGAGTTAAAAATACCAAACTATTTTATTTAAATCTTCTGTTTCTTGTATATTGATTTTATTACTTTTAATGCCCTTAGATTTAGCCTCTAACCAGATGATTTTGAACATTTTGGAGGAGTTCTGAATCCCCATTCTTTAGTTTTGATTTTATACCAAATTAATTTTTTTTCCATAAATATAGACTTTTAACGAATCCCGTATCATAATATTTTCTACATCTGTTTTGTTAATTTTTAGAAATTAATTAAATTCTGAAGTCAACCAAGGTTTAAAATCTTGTGATTAATGACAGTCTTAGAATTGGTTTGAACTTTTAAGACAAGGGCACCATGATCTGAGATAGGACAGGAAACTATAGCAAAGTATGACATACTGAAGAGAAGTAGTCAAATGAAAAGTACAGTTGTGTACCTACCATAAATGTAGATGTTAGAGTGTATTCACTGTTGCAGTCATTACACTTGGGTTATCCTGCTGGCAGGCGACCCGCAGTCAGCCCGAGTTCCAAAGTCTTGGTCTGGCGTCGGTTGCTGTCGCCTCTTCCCTGACGTCACTGCGCCAGGGGTATAAAAGTTGCAACAGACGTCATTTTCTTCAGTTTTTCTTGCCCTAGATGTCAGGTGCCCCCAGATAGGAAGGCTGGAAAGATAAAAATATGGCAAAAACCATGCATATATTACTATAAACATTTCCTTCATCTACAAGCAAATACACCACATAGGTTGTATAAAGTTGAGATGTACAGAAAAGTCCCAGCAATGAAAAGGGGGATGGTGGGTGGGTAACCTGGACTGCAACAGTGAATACATTCGAACATCTACATTTATGGTAGGTACACAACTGTACTATGTTCATTGTGTTTCACTGTTGCAGTCATTACACTTGGGTAGAATCCCAAAGCTGAGGTTGGGTGGCTGGGTCTAAACTGGATTGGGAGAGGCTACCAGGCCCTGCAGGACTGCAGTGGCAAAGCCTGCTCTGGATTTAGAGTAGAGAGGTAAGTGGTAGTGCTTGGTGAAAGTGTGCACTGAGCTCCAGGTTGCAGCTTCTAAAATGTCTTTGGTTGGTACTCCTCTGAGAAAACCTGCTGAAGTGGCTGCTGCTCTGGTAGAATGAGGCCTAATGCCCTTAGGCACTGATTTGCCATGCTGTGCATAACAGAAGCAGATGCAATGTCCTATCCATTTTGAAATTGTCTGCTTTGTAATAGGCTTTCCTTGTGATCCTGCAGCATAGGCTACAAACAGTTGTTCAGCCTTTCTGAAGGCTTTTGTTTTGTCCAAGTAGAATCGCAGCTGCCTGTATATATCCAAAGCGTGCAGCAGTCTCTCCCCTTTATTCTGGGGATTTGGGTAGAAAGTAGGTAAATGAATGGTTTGGTTAAAGGCCACATTGGAGACCACTTTTGGCATGAATGTTGGGTTTGTCCTAAGAGAAAGTCCTGATGGAAAATGATGAAAGGTTCCACAGCCATTAATGCCTGTAACTCTGAAACACTTCTTGCTGAAGTAATTGCTAGGAGCAGAGCAGTTTTCCATTATAAGAATTTTAGATCACCTGTGCTGACTGGTTCAAAAAGAGGCAGTGTGAGTTTTTCTAAAACAAAGTTGAGATCCCAAGTTGGTACTGGTGCTCTCCTTGGGGGTCTTATATTTTTTGCCCCTCTGAGGTACTGTCATATCAGAGGATGTGAAAAGATAGGAGGGTCCATATTGTAATGAACTGAAATGGCAGATGCATGTATTTTAATTGATGAGAAAGACAGGCCTTTGTCCAGCATCTCAGTTAGGTATTGTAAAATCTGAGGTATATTTGGGACAAGTGGTTTGAGGCCTTGTGCCTGGTTCCAAGCACAGAATCTCTTCCTGGTTCCAAGCACAGAATCTCTTCCATTTTCCTGCATAAGATTTCCTAGTGCTAGGCCTCCTGGCTTCTAAAATGACATCCATAACAGCTTTAGAGAGAGGTGCAGTCTGAGTGGCTACATTATCTGCCATGCTGCCAGATTTAAGGTTTTGAGTTGACTGTGCAGAATCTGATTGTTTTGCTGTGTCAGAAGGTGAGGAATTTGAGGTAGAAGCCAAGCTGGGCCTTGAGACAAGTTCTTTAGGATTGGGTACCGGTGCTGGCGTGGCCAGTCTGGGGCAATCAGGATCACTTTTGGCCTTTCTCGTTTGACTTTTAGGGCGGCACAGTGGTACAGCGGTTAACGTTGTCGCCTCACAGCAAGAGGTTCTCCGGTTCGATTCTCGGCTGGGGTGCCTTCTGTGTGGAGTTTGCATGTTCTCCCTGTGTTCGCGTGGGTTTCCTCTGGGTACTCCAGTTTCCTCCCACATTCCAAAGACATGCATCTGGAGCATTTCTCCCCGGGCCTCCGCTGAAAACAGGCTCTGTGGAACCTAGTCGGACATTCCCGGTCAACAAATGTTAAATAAATAAATAAATAAATAATAAACTTTTAGTAGCACCTCGGTAAGAAGAGGCATCGGAGGGAAGGCATAAACTATCAGGCCTTTCCAGCTGAATGATCGAGCATCCACTTTCCATGCTTGAGAGCGATAAGTTCTTGTGCAGAATTTCTGTATTTGGTAATTGTGAGGGGAGGCAAAAAGATCTATGTCTGGGCGTCCCCAATTCCTCATTATCATGCTGAACACCTGTGGATTTAGTTTCCATTCGTGAGGATCCACGAGATTTCTGCTTAGTTCGTCTGCCAGTGTATTTTTTGTTCCTGGCAGGAATTGTGCCTGCAGATGTACTTGATAGGTCAGTGCTGTGTTCCACAAAGTCATGGCTTGCCTGCATAGGAGGTAGGAATGTGTGCCCCCTTGCTTGTTTATGTACCACATAACTGTGGTGTTGTCAGTCTTTATTAATAGTCGTCCTGGATGTAGTAGGTCCTTGAAAGCTGTCAGGGCATTCTGAACAGCTAGCATCTCTTTTTGGTTGATGTGAAGATGCAATTGTTCCTTGGGCCATGTGCCCTGAATACATTTTCCTGCCATATGTGCCCCCCAGGTATAATCCAATGCATCCGTTGTTATTGTCTGCCTGGCTGTGGGTAAGGTGAAAGGCTGTCCCTTGTTGTGGTGACAGGCCTGGGACCACCATCGAAACTCCTGTTGTAGGCAGGGAATTAAAGTTATGATTGTCTCCAGGCTGTGACAATGCTGAGTCCAAACACTTTTCAGATATCATCATAGTTTCCTCATATGCAGTTTTGCATATGGAATTAGCAGAATGCAGAATGCCATGAAGCCCAGGGCCTGCAGAATTTTTCTTGCAGGGAGATGGGTTTTTGTTGCCATCATTTGAAAGTAATGAGTCAGTTGCCTTTGTTTGTCTGGCGTGAGATAAGCCATCTGGGTAGTTGTACTTAAGCTTGCACCCAGGAATATTATCTCTTGAGAGGGCACTAGTTTTGATTTTTTTTCGTTTACTGTGTACCCTAGGCAAATTAGTAATCTTTTTACAAATGCCAGATGCTTTAAAAGAATGTCCTTGCTCTCTGCTTGAATAAGGCAGTCATCCAAGTAGGGGTATATTTGAATTCCTTTTTGTCTGCAAAATGCAGTTACTGGTGCCAGGCATTTTGTGAAGACCCTGGGCGCAGTAGATAAGCCAAAGGGCAGTGCAGAGAATTGGTAATGCATTGAGCCTGTTACGAATCTGAGGTATCTTCAGCAAGTTTGTCTGATTGGGACATGCAGGTATGCCTCCTTGAGGTCCAAAGTAACTAGCCAAGCCTTCTTGCCCAGCATGGGCAGAAGTTGCTGTAGTGTTAACATTTTGAATTTTGGAACATCCAGAAAAGTATTTAGGATTGACAGGTCCAGTATTGGTCTCCAGGTTTTGTCCTTTCTGGGTACTAAGAAAAGTCTTGAGTAAAAACCTTGTCCCTGCTCTTGCTGTGGAAATCTGAATAGCTTCCATATCCATAAGAGCAGCAATCTGTTTTTGGGCCTCTGCCCATTGGTTTTGTGGCAGGTCTGGCATACCTTTTGATTTTGGAAGCGTGTGGAAGAGGAACCTGTAACCCTGAGAAACAACATTCAGCACCCATTGGTCTTGGGTGATTATGTGCCAATTTTTTGGGAAAAGTGCTAGCTTTCCCCCTAGGGGAGCTGACAAAAGGTAAGTGCTTGGCATTTCTAGAGGGAAGTCATTGGGACTGTTTCCTATAAGGCTGTGATTTGTCAGGGCTGAAGCACCCCACTGTTTAGGTCTGTAGGAGCCTTGGGGCTGAGATCTGCCTCTTGGGCGTCTGTATCTGCCTCCTTGTAGCCTGTCTGACACTGGAAAGAACCAATTTTTTGGAGGCCAGTTTCTGCTAAATCTAGGTGGTTGAACCTGTAAGAAATCCTTCACTGTCTGCAATGATTTTGCTTTATCCTCCATTTTAACACTTCCTCTGCCTTAACACCAAACAAAGTATCACGCTGTAGTGGAACATCCAGTAATTTAACTTTAAAATGATCAGGTAAACTTTGTTCTTTCAACCAAGCATGCCTTTGGATAACAGAGCCTGTAACTGCGGCTCTACAAGAAGCCTCTAATGAATCAAAACCACATTGCAGACTATGCTTTCCCACCTGTTCAACTGCATGCAATAAATCATGCATTTCCTTACTGTCAGGACTTTCTAAATTTGAAACCATTTTCTAATTCAACAATGACATGAGATACTGTTGATATTTAAGCATGTGAAACTGGCAATTTAAAGCCCTTACAGCTAAAGTAGCAGAAGTGTAAACTTTTTTCCCCCATCTGTCCAGAGCTCTGGAATCCCTATCGGAGGGGACAGGATTTTTAGCAGTGGAAGCCTTAACCCCTTTAGGACCCTGAGAAATTGTTTCTGGGTCTGCAGCAGGGTTTTTGTAAAGAAATTTATGAGAGTCAGGGACCCTGTAGTACCCGTCTGGCTTGACTGGTGCAGGGGGTAAAGAATCAGGAGACAGACGGGATTCAGAAAAAACATCATCAATATCAAGCACAGGGAGGATAGCCAGGGGCCTGTGCTGAGGCAATAAAAGGAAGTCTCTGAGCCTTTTCTTGGATTCTGAATAATCCTGGCTCTCCCAATGGAAATGCTCCCTCATAGTGTGTAGGGTTTCCCCAAAAGAATAATCCTCATGCGGAGAGGCTGAAGGTATAGACTCTTCTGCATCAGAGTCCTCATAGGGAGGGAAAGA
>NC_056728.1:1771930801-1771981197 GCF_019279795.1 Protopterus annectens
GCGGCTGGGTCTAAATAGAATTAGGAGTGGCTATAAGGCCCTGCAAGACTGCAGTGGCAAAGCCTGCTCTGGATTTAGAGTAAAGAGGCAAGTGGTAGCGCTTAGTAAAAGTGTGCACTGAAGTCCAAGTTGCAGCCTCCAAAATATCCTTGGTTGGTACTCCTCTGAGGAAGGCTGCTGAGGTGGCTGCTGCCCTGGTAGAATGTGGTCTAATGCCCTTAGGCACTGATTTACCATGTTGTGAATAACAAACAAATGCAGTGTCCTATCCATTTTGCAACAGTCTGCTTTGAGATCGCCTTTCCTTGTGATCCTGCAGCATATGCCACTAAAAGTTGTTCAGTCTTTCTGAAAGCTTTAGTTTTGTCCAAGTAGAAGCGTAGCTGTCTGTGTATGTCCAAAGAATGCAGAAGTCTCTCCCTTTTATTCTGCAGGTTTGGGTAAAAAGTAGGCAAATGAATGGTTTGGTTAAGAGCCACACTGGACACTACCTTAATCATGTTGGGTTTGTCCTTAGAGAAACCCTGTCCAGATGGAAGATAATAAAAGGTTCCACAGCCATTAGTGCCTGTAACTCTGAGACTCTTCTTGCTGAAGTTATTGCTAGGAGCAGAGCTGTTTTCCTTGATAAGAATTTTATCTCAGCTGTATTGGCTGGCTCAAAAGGAGGCAGTGTGAGTTTTTCCAAAACAAAATTGAGGTCCCATGCCGGTATTGGTGCTCTCCTTGGAGGTCTTATGTTTTTGGCCCCTCTGAGGAACTGCCTAAGCAATGGATATGAAAAAATAGGCAGGTCTGTATTGTAATGAGCTGAAATGGCACAGGCATGGATCTTAATTGATGAGAAGGATAGGCCTTTGCCCAGCATCTCAGTTAGATATTGTAAAATCGGAGGAATATTTGGAACAAGCGTGTCAAATTCCTTGTGCCCGGTTCCAAGCACAGAATCTCTTCCATTTTTCTGCACAAGATTTTCTGGTGCTGGGCCTCCTGGCCTCCAAAATGACATCCGTAACCACTTTAAGAGAGGTGTATTTTGAATGGTTACAGTATCCGCCATGCAGCTAGATTTAGAGTTTGGAGTTGGCTGTGCAGGATCAGATTGTTTTGTTGGGTCAGTAAATGAGGAATTTGAGGCAATGTCCAGGCTGGGCCTTGGGACAAGCTCCTTAGGATTGGGTATCAGTGTTGGTGTAGCAAATCCGGGGCAATCAATCATTTGTGACTTCTCTTGTCTGACCTTTAGGAGTATCTTGGGGAGGAGAGGCAGTGGAGGAAAGGCATATACTGTTAAGGTTGTTCCAGCTGAATGACAGAGCATCCACTTTCTGTGCTTGTTTGTGTTAAGTCCTTGTGCAGAATCTCTGAAGTTGGCAGTTGTGAGAGGAGGCAAAAAGATCCATGTCTGGGCGTCCCCATTTTCTTATCATGCTGAAGATTTGTTGATTTAGTTTCCACTCGTGAGGTTCCATGAAGTTTCTGCTTAGTTTGTCTGTCAGAGCATTTGTTTTTCCTGGCAGGAATTGCGCTTGCAGGTGTACTTGGTAAGTCAATGCTGTGTTCCACAAAATCATGGCTTGTCTGCAGAGGGGGTAGGAATGTGTGCCCCGCTACATATGTACCACATGACTGTGGTGTTGTCAGTCTTTATCAGCAGCTGTCTTGGATGAAGTAGGTCCTTGAAGGCTGTCAGGGCATTTTGTACAGCTAGCATCTCTTTTTGATTGATGTGTAGATGCCTTTGGTTTGGGGGCCATATACCCTGAATACATTTTCCTGCCATGTGGGCCCCCCAGGCATAATCTGATGCATCTGTTAGTGTTTGCCTGGCTGTGGGTAAAGTGAATGGCTGTCCCTTGTTGTGGTGACAGGCCTGTGCCCACCATCTAAACTCCTGTTGCAGGCAGGGAATGAGTGAAATTAATGATTCCAGGCTGTGGCAATGTTGAGTCCAAACACTTTTTTAGGTACCACTGTAGTTTCCTCATATGCAGTCTTGCATATGGAATTAGCAGAATGCAGGAGGCCATGTAGCCCAGAGCCTGCAGAATTTTTCTTGCAGATAACTGGGCCTTTGTTGCCATGTTTTCAAAGTAAGAAGTCAGTTGACTTTGTCTGGCGTGAGATAAGCCATCTGGGCAGTTGTACTTAAGCTTGCACCCAGGAATATTATCGCTTGAGAGGGTACTAGTTTTGATTTTTCATTTACTGTGTACACTAGGCAAATTAGTAATCTTTTTACAAACGCCAGATGCTTTAGTATAATGTCTTTGGCCTCTGCTTGAATAAGGCAGTCGTCCAAGTAGGGATATATTTGAATTCCTCTTTGTCTGCAAAATGCAATTACTGGTGCCAGGCATTTTGTGAAGACCCTGGGCGCAGTAGATAAGCCAAAGGGCAGTGCAGAGAATTGGTAGTGCATTGAGCCAGCTATGAATCTGAGGTATCTTCTGCAAGATTGTCTGATTGGGACATACAGGTATGCCTCTTTTAGGTCCAAAGTCACCAAGCCTTCTTGCCCAGCATGGACAGAAGCTGCTGCAGAGTCAACATTTTGAATTTTGGAACGTCCAGAAAAGTATTTAGAATAGACAGGTCCAGAATCGGTCTCCATGCTTTGTCCTTTCTTGGTACTAAGAAAAGTCTTGAGTGAAATCCTTGTCCCTGCTCTTGTCATGGCACTGGCGGAATAACCCTCATGTCCATGAGAGATGAAACTTGGTTTTGTGCCTCTGCCCACTGATTGTGTGGCAGGTCTGGCACACCTTTTGCCTTTGGAGGGGTGTGAAAGTGGAACCTGTAGCCCTGAGACACTATATTCAAGACCCATTTGTCCTGGGTGATCATGTGCTAATTTTGTAAAAAAAAAGTGCTAGCTTTCCCCCCAAAGGTGCTGCCAAAAGAAAAATGCTTGGCATTGGCAGAGGGAAGTCATTGGGATTGTTTCCTGTATGGTTGTGTTTTGTCTTCTCCGCTTTTGGAGGTAGAAGCACCCCACTGTTTGGGCCTGTATGAGCCCTGGGGCTGTTGTCTGCCTCTAGGGCATCTGTATCTGCCTCTGTGGCCTGTCTGACAAGGGAAGGACCAATTTCTAGAAGGCCAGTTCCTGCTAAATCTGAGTGGCTGCACCTGTAAGAAATCCGTAACTGTCTGCATAGCTTTAGCTTTATCCTCCATTTTCTTTAACACCTCTTCTGCCTTAACACCAAACAAAATATCATTCTGCAATGGAGCATCCAATAATGATCAGGCAGAGTCTGTTCCTTTAACCAAGCATGCCTTCTAATAACAGAGCCTATTACAGCGGCCCAGCAAGAGGACTCCAGTGAATCATAACCACATTGCAAAGTATGTTTTCCCACTTGTTCAGCTGCATGCAATAAATCCTGCAATTCCTTGTTCTCAGCACATTCAGATTTTAACATTTTCTGTTTTAACAGAGACATTAAATATTGCTGATATTTAAGCATATGAAATTGACAATTTAAAGCCCTTACAGACAAGGTAGCAGAAGTGTAAACTTTTTTCCCCCATCTGTCCAGTGCCCTAGAATCTCTGAGGGGACCGGGTTTTTTGCAGTAGCAGCCTTGACCCCTTTGGGACCCTGTGAAATAGTTTCTGGGTCAGCTGCAGGGTTTTTATACAGAAATTTATGATAATCTGGAAAGTACAGTTTTGTACCTACCATAAATGTAGATGTCCGATAGGAATGCATCTGCAGTCCTTACAAATGGGTTGTCCTGTCGTCAGGCAGCCCTTCAGTCGGCCGGATTCCAAAGTCTGGGTCTGGCTTCGGCTGGTGTCGCACTTCACCAGACGTCATCGCTGCAGTTTTTCGGGTATAAAGGCATCAGCCGACGCCATTTTCCTCAGTGTTTCTTGCCCCAGATGCCAGGTGCCCTCTTGGATGGCTAAATTTGGATAAATGCCAATGTTTCCAAATAGTAGAGAGCAAACACATAAAATAAGCATGTATGTACATATATACAAACAAATACACCATAATAGATCCCCCCCAAGCTAGCTGAAGGATGGCAAATACCCTAGGAGTACCACAGAGGGAAGGTGGGGTAATCCTGACTGCAGATGCATTCCTATCGGACATCTACATTTATGGTAGGTACAAAACTGTACTATGTCCTTCAAGGATGCATCTGCAGTCCTTACAAATGGGTAGAATACCATAGCTAAACTAGGGGAGGAGGAAAAAGTAGAGATTATGGTGTAGCTAGGATCCCTTGCAAAACAGCAGTGGCAAAACCTGCTCGGGATCTAGAGTATAAAGGTAAATTGTAATGCTTGGCAAATGTATGCACGGAGGTCCAAGTAGCAGCCTCTATAATGTCCTTGGTAGCCACTCCTCGTAAGAAAGCTGTGGTAGTGGCTGTAGCCCTTGTGGAGTGAGGCCTGATGTTCTCTGGAGTTTTCTTTCCATGGTAGGAGTAACAAAATCTAATGCAATTTCCTATCCATTTGGAGATTGTCTGTTTTGAAATTGGTTTTCCTTCCTTTCCTGTTGCATATGCTACCAGAAGCTGGTCAGTTTTTCTATTGGACTTGGTCCTGTCCAGGTAGTAGCGTAATTGTCTATGTACATCCAAGGTATGCAAGAGTCTTTCTCCCCTGTTCTGTGGGTTGGGGAAGAATGTAGGTAGGTGGACAGCCTGATTTAAAGACACTCTGGATACCACCTTAGGCATAAATGTAGGATTTGTTCTCATGGACACTATCTTGATGGAAGATCAGGAAGGGTTGCACTGCCATTAATGCCTGTAGTTCAGAGACCCTTCTTGCTGAAGTTATTGCCAGCAGGAAAGCAGTCTTCCAGGATAAGTATTGTAATTCTGCTGTTGCTGCTGGTTCGAAAGGGGAAGTGTCAATTTTTCTAGCACAAAGTTCAAGTCCCATGCTGGCAATGGTGGTTTCCTGGGAGGTTTTACATTTTAATTCCTCTCAGAAACTGTCTGAGCAGAGGATGAGAGAAGACAGGAGGATCCAAGCTGTATTCTGCTGAAATAGCTGATGCATGTATCTTGATGGAAGAATAAGACAGGCCTGTATGGAAGAGCTCTGCCAAGTACTCCAGGATGTTGGCTATGTTTACCAGTGTCACATCATTTCCCTTTGCAGTACTCCAAATGAGATATCTTTTCCATTTTGCTGCATAATTCTTTCTTGTTGAAGGTCTGAGCCTCCAGGATTATGTCTTTAACCCTTTGGGATAAATTTGGGTTAATTGCTCTTATGTAATGTTCCAGGCAGTTAGCTGCAGAGTTTTCAGGTTTGGATGCAGGATGTTGTAGTTGTTCTGTGTTAACAGTAATGGGATCAGGGGTAGTGTCCATATTTGTTCCCGAGACATGCTCCTCAGCAATGGGTACCAATGTTGTCTTGGCCAGTCTGGAGCTATCAGAATGATCCTTGGGCGTTCCTCTTTGATCTTCAAAAGCACCTTGTGCATCAAAGGAAGTGGTGGGAATGCGTATGCTGTCAGGTTTTCCAACTGAAAGATAGGAGTCCACCTTCCAAGCAAGTGGGTGGTACGTCCTTGTGCAGAATTTCTTTAGCTGGTGATTGAGTGGGGATGCAAATAAGTCTATTTGTGGTAATCCCCATTCTCTTGTGAGGGCTTTGAAGATGTCGGATGCAGCATCCATTCGTGGGCATCTGTGGTAGTTCTGCTTAGTATGTCTGCTAGAATGTTTTCTTTTCGGTACAAACATTGCTTGTAACTGAATGTTGTAGCTCAGAGCCACATCCCATAGGTCCAGTGCCAGCCGGCATAGAGGATATGAATGTGTGCCTCCCTGTTTGTTGATGTACCACATAACTGTGGTGTTGTCTGTCCTTATCATCAACTGACCTTCTTGGAGAAATGGTCTGAATGACTGGATTGCCAATTTTACTGCCAGCATTTCCTTTAGATTTATGTGCAGGCGCAGCTGGTCTTGAGTCCATAAGCCTTGTATGCACTTGCCCAGCATGTGTGCCCCCCAACCGAGGTCTGAGGCATCTGTTGTGATGGTTTGGCTTGGTTGACTGTTGCAGAAGGGCAATCCTGTGTTTGATTGACAGGCCTGAGCCCACCACCATAGGAACTCTTGCTTCAGGCATGGGATTATTGGAATTTTGGTTTCTAGGCTGTGCTTGTGTTGGGACCACAAATTCTTTAGGTACCACTGTAGCTTTCTCATATGCAGTCTGGCATGAGGGACCAGAATTATGCAGGATGCCATGAAGCCTAGGGCTTGTAGTACTTTTCTTGCAGTTAGATGGTTCTGCTTTGTTAATGCCAAGAAGTAGAGAGGTAGTTGCTCTTTCTTTTCTGCAGTTAGGAATGCCATTTGTTTTGATGTGTCCAGCTCTGCACCCAGAAAGGTTATTCTTTGGGATGGAATCAGCCTTGACTTTTTTATATTGACTGTATATCCCAGGGCTTGCAGCAGGTAAATGACTCTCTGTAAGTCTTATGTTAGCTTGCTTTTGTTGTCCGCTTGTATCAGGCAGTCGTCCAGGTAGGGATAAATTTGGATCCCCTGAAGTCTGCAATGAGCAATTACTGATGCCAGGCATTTCGTGAACACTCTGGGCGCAGTAGATAAGCCAAAGGGCAATGCTGAGAATTGATAATGCTCTGATCCTGCAAGAAATCTGAGGCATCTTCTGCAAATTGGTCGTATGGGGACGTGCAGGTATGCCTCCTTGAGATCTAGAGTTACCAGCCAAGACTCCTTGCCCAGCATGGGAAGAAGCTGCTGTAGGGTCAGCATTTTGAATTTTGGAACAATGAGGAATGTGTTTAAAGCGGATAGGTCTAGAATAGGCCTCCATTTGTTCTCTTTTCTTGGTACCAGGAAGAGTCTGGAGTAAAATCCCTTTCCTTGCTCCATAGATGGTACCTTTTCCACAGCTCTCATTCTTAATAGTTGAGCTATTTGCTTTAGAGCTTCTGCCCTTTGAGTAGGTGGTAGGTTTGGCATTCCTCTCTTTCCTGGTAGAGTATGGAAATGGAACCTGTAACCTTGGTCTATAGTTTGTAAAATCCATTTTTCCCTTGTGATGCAATGCCAGTTCCTTGAAAATAAGGTTAGCTTTCCGCCTAAGGGTGCTTCTAGTTGTTCCCTGGTAGGCGGTGCCACAGCCAAGTCACTGTGATTGTGTTGTTGTAGTGGTGGTGGCTGCGTCCGTGCCTCGCTGGTTGTTACCTTGCCACTGGCGTCCCCTGTAGGCACCCCTGGATTGGTTTCTGCCTCTAGAGCCTATTCCTGCCTCTCTGTGTCTTAGAGGAGTCGGAAAGGACCAATTCTTGGAGGGCCAGATCCTGCTAAACCTTGGAGGTTGAACCTGTAAGAAATCTTTCACTGTTTGTACAGATTTCGCCTTCTCTTCCATCTTTTTAGTACCTGCTGTGCAGGGAACCAAATAAATTGACCTTGTCCATGGGTGCATCCAAAAGCTTTGATTTGACATGGTCTGGTAATGCCTGTTCTTTCAACCATGCATGTCTCCTGATAACTGTGCCAGTCATGGCTGATCTAAAGGAAGCCTCCAGTGCATCATAGCCACATTTTAAAGAATGGTTACTAACCTGCTGTATGTTATGTACCATTTCCTGAACATATTTTATATCTAAAGATTCTTCAGAGGACAGCTTTTTAGTTAACTGGTCAAGCATAAACTCTTGATATTGAATCATATGAAATTGGCAGTTCAAAGCCCTAGCTGACAAAGTAGCAGAGGTATAAACTTTTTTACCCCATCTCTCTAAGGACCTGGATTCCCTTTCAGAGGGGAGGGGGTTTTTAGTAGAAGTAGCTGCTACAGCTTTAGGGCCCTGGGAGATGGTCTCTGGATCTGCAAAAGGAGCCTTGTATAAATGGTGATGAGTGTCCGGGACCCTGTAGAACCTATCGGGCTTAGCAGGAGCCGGAGGTAATGAATCAGGAGTAGTGCAAGCATCATTAAAAGCATCATCTACAACAGAAAGAACTGGAGGTATAGCTAAAGGCCTATGTTGTGGCAAATGTAGAAAGGTTCTAAGCCTTTTTCTGGAGTCTGAGAAATCTTGGCCCTGCCACTGAAATTGTTCCCTCATAGCATGCAAGGTTTCCCCAAAGGAAAATTCCTCAGGTGGAGAGGCTGAAGGAATGGACTCTTCAGCATCAGAGTCTTCGTAAGGGGAATAAGGAGCCTCAGGAGGGTCTGTATGTTCTGAGTCATCAGAGGAATCATCTGTGGATACTGGCTCAGGGGGCTCTGCTCTAGGCCTCTTTTCTGGAGGTGGGTGAGAGGTCCTGTCTGGATGAGGCTGGGATCCACAATTAAGGAAATGAGATCCTCAGCCAAAGAAAGCATATGGGAGCTGGTGCTGGGCCTGTGTGAGGGGTTTGGCAGGCACCGTTTTTGAAGCTTTGGCTGCTTTAGCCCTGGCAAAGGCCTTAATAGACATGGCTGCAGGAGGCCTAGCAGCTCCACGTGCAGGGGTTGAAATATCCAGGGGATAGTGTCTGATAATTCCTGAGAAACCGCAACAGAAGGTTGGATTTCAGAAGCCGATTCTACCAGGTTAGAGGAGGCCTCGGTAGAAGGCATGGTTTCGCTGAAGAAAGAACCGCTTGCTCGGTTTCGCCGAAACAGAGACACTCGCGGTTTGCTTAATCGCGGTTTCGGCGAAACCGGACCACAGTGTCGGTCCTTTTCTTTGCGTTTTGGTAATTTGCATTGTCGGAGGATCCGGCGGCATAATATAGGCAAAATCAGAGCCGAAAATCTGTTCAGCAAACTCCGACCGGCGTCTAAGCGTCCGTCGGTTAAAAAGCACAGGCTAGACAAGCTGCTACGTCGTGGTCTGGGCCTAAACAATGTATGCAGTAGAGTGGAAATCTTTATGAGGTATTTGTTTCCCACAAGATAATCAGTTATTCAGTTTTTCTGACATCGGCACAGGCAAGAAAGAGTCCCACGGGTACTTAGCTTTTAGAAGTCTTGAAGTAGTATTCGGTAGTAGTAATCTCTGGATCTGACCGACCGGCACTTGCGAACAGCTTCTGCTTCGGGCGCCACGCGGCAAGAAAGACTGGGGAAAATGGCGTCGGCTGATGCCTTTATACCCGAAAAACTGCAGCGATGACGTCGGGTGAAGTGCGACACCAGCCGAAGCCAGACCCAGACTTTGGAATCCGGCCGACCGAAGGGCTGCCTGATGACAGGACAACCCATTTGTAAGGACTGCAGATGCATCCTTGAAGGACATCCCTGTAGTATCTGTCTGGCTTAACAGGTGCAGGAGGTAAAAAGTCGGGAGACAGGCCGGACTCTGAAAATACATCTACAATGTCTAGAACAGGAGGAATAGCAAGAGGTCTGTGCTGAGGTAGTAAAAGAAAGTCAGAGTCTTTTCTTAGAACCAGAATAATCTTGGCTCTCCCAGTGGAAATGCTCCCTCATAGTATGCAAGGTTTCGCCAAATGAGTAATCCTCAGGAATAGAAGCTGAAGGAATAGATTCTTCAGCATCAGAATCCTGTTCTGAAGAGGAGTCAGAGGAAATGGAAACCTCATCAGAGGAATCCTATTCAGTGTCTTGCCTAGGCCTCTTATCGGGGGGGGGGGGGGGGGGTCGGAACCCCTGATCAAAGTAATTAGGTCTTCGGCCATTTTGAGCATCTGTTTTTTAGGCATGGAGGCCTGTCCATGGGCTTGCTGCACTTGTTTCTTTGTCTTTAGTGGTGCTTTAGTCTTTGCCTTTGAAGCTGTAGTCGGTTTTACATATAACTGTGTAGGCCTGAAAACACCCTCAGAAGCAGATGCCTGCTCAGCGGCTCAGGACCCATCTGAGGGAATATTTGCCAAGTGTCCAATACCTTGAGTTTCCAGCGGCCTAGTCTGCTCCACGTGGGAGTCAGAAGCGGCCTGCGGCTCTGAGGTAGCAGGCATCAGGGGCTGCGAAAGCGCCTCACTGAGAACCGGCAAACCGGCGACTGGCTTAGAAGCCTAGTCAGTTTTGGACCTAGGATGCCTGTCCTTTTCCTTGCATTTCTTGTGAATTGCAGTAGTCGGATGGCTATCCGACGACATTGTGTAATTAAATCTTCGGCCAAAGTAATGAAATGCAAAATCGTACCGATGCTTAATAGTGCATTGGTTAAATCTAGCACAAAATCTGCAATTAGCAACGTCGTGATCAGGGCCTAGGCAAGGAATACAATAAGAATGGAAGTCCTTATGAGGTATTTGCTTCCCACAAGAAATACAATTATTAACTTTTTCTGACATCAGTCTGGAGCAAGAAAAAAGTTTCCCCAATTGGGTACTTGGCTTTAAATAAAGACTTCGGATCTGAAATTTAAACACGAAAATCTCAGGAGTTGGCCGACCGGCACTTGCAAATTGCTTCTGCTTCAGGCACCGCACGGCAAGAAAGACTGAAGAAAATGGCGTCGGCTGCATCTTTTATACCCCTGGCATACTGACATCAGGGAGGAGGTGACAGCAACAGACGCCAGACCAGGACTTTGGAATTCAGGACAACTGCGGGAAGCCTGCCAGCAGGATAACCCAAGAGTAATGACTGCAACAGTGGAACACGATAAACATCTACTGAAGTGGCTACAGACCTTGTAGGAAAAGAAGTTATGTACCTACCATAACGTTCCATGTTAGTTGTCTTCATCTCGCCTTCTTTCTTGCTTGTTGGGATTTGAGACTATCCTCGGCTCCAACTCTGCCATCTTCTATAGCTCGAGAGCTGTTTACTGGATAGAGGCTACTCCTTATCCCATGATGCCTAGGACTAGCTATCCAGATCTCATTTAAAATAGCTAACCCCAGCCATAGCTATGGAATGAAACTCTTCCAAACAGAGGGTTAAACCTACCTGTTATAACCTCCAAGTCAGTAGAGGAAAAGTACAGTTTTGTACCTACCATAAATGTAGATGTCCGTGTGTATACCCTGCTGCAGTCATCACACTTGGGTTATCCTGTCGTCAGGCAGTCCCCGCAGTCGGCCCGAATTCCAAAGTCAAGGTCCGGCGTCGGTTGCTGTCGCTTCTTCCCTGAAGTCAGTGCGCCAGGGGTATACAAGAGGCATCAAACGCCATTTTCTTCTGTTTTTCTTGCCCCAGATGTCAGGTGCCCCCCAAAAGGTGGTCAGTAGATAGTACCAATAATAAAAGTTTAGCACAAACAAAACATCCCTCCAGCTATAAGCAAATACACCACAAAGGTTGTATCAGATTTTAAGGTATTGAAAGGTTTCAGTTAGTTCAGAGGGGATGGAGGGAGGGTAACCTGTTCTACAGCAGGGTATACACTCTAACATCTACATTTATGGTAGGTACAAAACTGTAGGTACAAAACTGTACTATGTTCATCGTGTTACCCTGCTGCAGTCATCACACTTGGGTTGAATCCCGAAGCTAAGGATGGGAGGTGGAGTCAAACAGGGTTAGAGGAGGCTAGAAGGCCCTGCAAAACTGCAGTGGCGAAGCCAGCTCTAGTCTTAGAGTAAAGTGGTAAGTGATAGTGTTTGGTGAAGGTGTGTACTGAACTCCAAGTTGCAGCTTCCAGAATATCCTTGGTTGGCACCCCCCTGAGGAAGGCTGTAGATGTAAGCAGCTGCCCTGGTGAAGTGGGGCCTTATGCTTGCAGGAACTGGTTTTCCATGATGGGTGTAGCAAAAACATATGCAATGTCCTATCCATTTGGAAATGGTCTGTTTTGAGATAGCCTTACTCTGTGATGCTGTAGCATAGGATACAAAAATCTGGTCAGATTTTCTGAAAACTTTAGTTTTATCCAAGTAGTAATGTAGTTGCCTGTGAATGTCCAGGGAGTGCAGGAGTCTTTCTCCTTTGTTCTGTGGATTTGGGAAGAAGGTGGGTAAATGGATGGTTTGATTTAGAGCCACACTGGATACCACCTTTGGCATAAAGGAGGGGTTAGTTTGTAGAGAAACTCTGTCTTGATGAAAAATGAGGAAAGGCTCTACTGCCATTAGTGCCTGTAGGTCTGAGACTGTTCTGGCTGAAGTAATTGCTAGCAGCAGGGCAGTCTTCCATGATATAAACTGTAAATCAGCTGAGAAAGCTGGCTCAAAAGGTGGCAGCGTACGTTTTTCCAGAACAAAGTTGAGGTCCCAAGTTGGTGTTGGTGCTCTCCTGGGAGGCCTAATGATTTTGGCCCCTCTGAGGTACTGCCTTAGAAGTGGGTGTGAAAATAAGGTAGGATCCGTGTTATAGTGAGCTGAAATAGCTGAGGCGTGGATTTTAATAGATGAAAAAGAAAGTCCTTTGTGTAACATCTCAGTTAAATATTGTAGAATCTGAGGTATGTCCGGCTCAAGGGTGTTTTGGCCTTTAGCTTGGTTCCACGCGCAAAATCTTTTCCATTTGTCTGAGTAGGCTTTCCTGGTGCTGGGCCTCCTGGCCTCCAGAATGACATCCATAACAGCTTGTGAAAGAGGAGCTGGCTGGTTGCTTAGGTGGTTTGCCATGCAGCCAAATTTAAGGTTTTGAGCTGGCTGTGTAGAATCTGACTGTCTTGCTGTGTGAGCAGATGAGGGATTTGTGGTTAAAATCCATGGTGGGCCGTGAGCCATGTTCCTTAGTAGTGGGTACCAGTGCTGGCGTGGCCAGTCTGGGGCAATGAGTATCATTCGGGGTCTCTCCATCCTGACTTTCAGCAGCACCTTTGTGAGAAGGGGCAATGGATGAAAGGCATATACTGTCAACATTTTCCAACTGAATGAGAGGGCGTCCACTTTCCAAGCTTGATTGTGGAATGTCCTTGTGCAAAATTTTGATAGCTGATAGACCTGTTTGCCAATCCCCAAAACTATGTCTGGGCACCCCCATTTTTGAGTTATCATTGCAAATACTTGTGGATCCAGTTTCCACTCGTGGGGATCCATGATGTTCCTGCTTAGGTCTTCTGCCAATGTGTTCTTTTTTCCTGGCAGGAATTGTGCTTGTAATTGAACTTGGTAAGCCAGTGCTGTGTTCCACATGGTCATTGCTTGCCTGCATAGAGAGTAGGAGTGTGTACCCCCTTGCTTGTTTATGTACCACATTACTGTGGTATTGTCTGTCCTTATTATAAGATGTCCTGGATGTAAGCGGTCCTTGAAGGCTGTCAGAGCTTTCTGTACAGCTAGCATTTCTTTTTGATTGATGTGCAGATTTCTTTGATCTGTAGTCCATATGCCTTGAACACACTGTCCTGCCATGTGTGCCCCCCAGGCATAGTCGGATGCATCTGTTGTCATAGTTTGCCTGGCTGGGGGTAAGGTGAAAGGCTGACCCTTGTTGAGGTGACATGCCTGTGACCACCATAGAAACTCCTGTTGAAGGCAGGGAATGAGAGGTATCATTGTTTCCAAGCTGTGGCTGTGCTGAGTCCATACGCTTTTCAGGTACCATTGTAATTTCCTCATATGCAGTTTTGCAAATGCTATTAGTAGTATGCAAGATGCCATGAAGCCCAAGGCCTGCAGAATTTTTCTTGCAGGGAGTTGGGTCTTTGTTGCCATTATCTTGAAGTATTGAGTTAGTTGTAGTTGTTTGTCTGGCGTCAGATAAGCCATCTGGGCCATTGTATTCAAGTTGGCACCCAGGAATGTCATATTTTGTGAGGGCACTAGTTTTGATTTCTTCTCGTTTACTGTGTACCCTAGGCAACTTAGAAGGTGTTTTACAAAAGCCAGATGTTGTAAGAGAGAGTGTCCTTGCTTTCCGCTTGGATAAGGCAGTCGTCCAGGTATGGGTATATTTGAATTCCTCTGTCTGCAGTATGCAATTACTGGTGCCAGGCACTTAGTGAAGACCCTGGGCGCAGTAGATAAGCCAAAGGGCAGTGCAGAGAATTGGTAATGGGTTGAACCTGCAATGAAATGGAGGTATCTTCTGCAATTTTGTCTGATAGGGACATGCAGGTTAAGCCTCCTTGAGGTCCAACGTTACTAGTCAAGCCTTCTTGCCCAACTTAGGAAGAAGCTGCTGTAGTGTTAGCATTTTGAATTTGGGTACTTGCAAGTAGGTGTTTAGAATTGAAAGGTCCAGAATGAGTCTCCATGCATTGTCCTTTCTGGGGACTAGAAAGAGCCTTGAGTAAAATCCTTGGCCTTGCTCCTGTGTAGGTACCAGTTGAATGGCTCATGTCCATGAGAGCTGTAATTTGTGTTTGAGCCTCTGCCCATTGATTTTGTGGCAGGTTTGGCATTCCTTTTAGTCTTGGCAAGGTGTGGAAATGGAATCTGTATCCTTGAGAGATAATGTCTAGGACCCATTTGTCCTTTGTGATGATGCGCCAGTTGTCTGCAAAAATGCAAATTTTCCTCTCAAGGGAGCTGCCAAGAGAGCTTTGCTTGGCAGTTTTAGTTTTAAGTCATTTGTTTGTCTTCTAGTAGTTTGGGGTCTCTGTCTTCTCCCCTCTGTGTTGCAGTGCCCCACTGGCGAGGTTTGTAAGGGATTTGAGAGCTTGACCTCTGCCCCTTGGGCGTCTGTATTTACCCCTCTGTGGTCTGTCAGAAGCTGGAAAGGACCAATTTTTTGTTGGCCAATTTCTGCTGAAGCGTGGGGGTTGTACCTGTAAGAAATCTTTGACCGTCTGCATAGATTTTGCCTTATCCTCCATTTTCTTTAAAACCTCTTCTGCTTTAACCCCAAATAAGACATCCTGCTGTGAGGGTGCATCTAGTAACTTTGCTTTAACATGATCAGGCAGAGTTTGTTCTTTTAACCAAGCATGCCTACATACAACAGACCCAGTAACAGCTGCTCTACAGGAAGCTTCCAAGGAATCAAATCCACATTGCAAAGTATGTTTGCCCACCTGTTCAGCTGCATGCAACAGACCCTGCATTTCCTTGAATTCAGACTGTTGAGGGTGCGTGCTCATCTTTTGTTTTATTTGCGACATTAGGAACTGCTGGCATTTCAGCATGTGAAATTGACAATTTAGTGCTCTCATAGCTAGAGTAGCTGAGGTGTAAACCTTCTTCCCCCACCTATCTAGTGCTCTGGAGTCACTTTCAGAGGGTACAGGATTTTTAGCCATAGAAGCCTTAGCCCCTTTGGGACCCTGGGAGATTGTCTCTGGGTCAGCAGCAGACCTTTTGTAAAGGAATTTGAGTGTGTTAGGCACTCTATAATATCTGTCTGGTTTGGCTGGAGCAGGAGGCAGATAATCTGGATTTAGACTAGATTCTAAGTAAACATCATCCACAATGTCTAAAACTGAAGGGATAGCAAGTGGTCTGTGCTGGGAGAGTAACAGAAACTCTCTGAGCCTTTTCTTTGAGTCGGAGCAGTCCTGAACTTCCCAGTGGAAGTGTTCCCTCATGGTATGTAAGGTTTCCCCAAAGGAATAGTCTTCAGGGGGAGAAGCTGAGGGAATGGAATCTTCAGCATCGGAATCTTCAGCATCAGAATCTTCATAAGGGGGAAATGAGTAATCTGTTCCTCAGAGGAGCCTGAGGAGATGGACACTTGATCAGAGGAGGCATAATCCTCCTCTTGTCTAGGCCTTTTGTCTGGGGGGGGGGGGGCTGATTAAAGAAATCAAATCTTCAGCCATTTTAAGCATCTGTTTCTTAGGCATGGGTCCTTGAACTGGAGACAGTTGTGCAGTCTTTTTTGGTTATAGAGGAGTCTTAAGCTTAGCATAAGATTTTATGGTGAGAGTAGTCTGTCTGAAGACACCTTCTGTAACCGAAGGTGTTTCCACAGCACCGGCTTCCCCTTCTGCAATGTTGTCGGTAGGGCCTAAAGAAAATGGCTGCTTCGGCCTAGAACTCTCTGCTTGATAATCCGAAGCGGTCTGGGGTTCCAATTCTGCGGTCGTCAGGGGCTGCATAGGAGCCTCACTGAAAACCGGAGACCGGCCCAGCCGAGGCCTCGGAGTCTGGCTTGGATCTAGGCTGCCTGTTTTTATCTTTGCGTTTTTTATGCACGCCGGTAGTCAGTTGCTCCGACTGCATAGTGTAATTAAATTTCCTACCGAAGTAGTGTCGTGCAAAATCAAACCGTCAAATTATAGTTCGCTTATTGAACCTAGCACAAAACCGACAACCAGTGACGTCGTGGTCTGGGCCTAGGCAAGGTATACAATAAGAATGAAAGTCCTTATGAGGTATTTACTTCCCACAAGAAATGCAATTGTTACCTTTTTCTGACATCGGACTGAGGCAAGAAACGGTTCCCCAATGGGGTACTTAGCTTTGAAAACTTCGGACTGAAATTCGATTCGAAAATCTCAGGTGTCGGCCGACCGGCACTTGCAAACTGCTTCTGCTTCGGGCACCGCGCGGCAAGAAAGACTGAAGAAAATGGCGTCGGATGCCTCTTATATACCCCTGGCACACTGACGTCAGGGAAGAGGTGACAGCAACCGACGCCGGACCAAGACTTTGGAATTCGGGCCGACTGCGGGACCACCTGACAACAGGATAACCCAAGTGTGATGACTGCAGCAGGGTAACACTATGAACATCAAACCAGAGAACACTCAGCCAGTGAAACAAACTCCTCTCGGTCCAATAGGATAGGGGGATGGAGGGGGGGGTGCAAGAAAGAAGGCGAGATGAAGACAACATGGAACGTTATGGTAGGTACATAACTTCTTTATGTTAAGTCGTCTATCTCGCCTTCGTTTCTTGCTTGTTGGGACAGCGTCCCTAGCACCTACGACCCTCGGCAGCTCATTGGAACAGACTCTTCAGAACAGTGGAACCAAAGTTAGCTCTGCTCCTGGAGACCATGTTTACCTTGTAATGAGAAATAAAGGTATGAGGATTTGCCCACGTGGCAGCGGCACAGATAGAGTCCATGGGCAACCTAGACTGGAAGGCTACAGAGGTGGCCAAAGCCCTAGTAGAATGACCTTTCGGTTTGGTAGACAATTCTTTTGTTTCTTAGTTGATAGATGATGCTAATAATTTGAGACAACCACCTGGACAGGGTCACTTTGGAGACTGGAAGACCCCGTTTGCCCCTAGCACAGGAAAGGAAAAGCTGATCAGACTTTCCGATATCCTTCGTTCTATGCAGGTAAAAACGCAATTGTCTATGAACATCCAAAAGGTGTAATTTGTATTCTGCCTTGTTGGTGTAGTTAGGGAAAAACACAGGAAGGTCTATGGATTGGTTTAGATTATTTTCTGAGCAGACTTTCGGAAGGAAGGAGGGATTAGTTCTCAGAGCAACCCTGTCCTTATGAAAAACTAAGTACGGAGGACGAACACTTAGTGCTTGAAGTTCCAAGACACGTCTGGCTGAGGTAATAGCTACCAGAAAGAGAGTTTTCCAAGATAGAAACTTAAAGGAGCAGGATGCTGCCGGTTCAAAAGGGGGCATAATCAAGGAGGTTAGTACCAAAATTAAGGTCCCAAGGAGGAGGGGGATCTCTCACTGGGGGCCTAAGGAGAGTAGTCCCTCTGAGAAAAGCTCTACACAGCTTATGACACAATGTTTAGATTAGAAAACCCGACATGAAAGTTAGAGATGGCCGCTAGTTGAACCCTGATTGTGGCAGAAGCGGACCCAGAATGAAAAAGCTCCGTTAGGAACTCCAAGATTTTGTGAACTGGGGCTGAAAAGGGATCTATGTTCCTAGCCTCTGCCCAACAAGAGAAACGTTTCCATTTACTAGCATACGTCTTCCTAGTAGCAGATTTGTGAGAGGAGACTATAATCTTACGCACAGCCGGGGAAATGCTGGGAAGCCTGGCTAGGGTTGGAATTGGATCAACTAAGCTGTGAGCTGGAGTGTTTGGAGGGATCGATGCAGCTCTCCTGATTGATGAATCAGCAGGTCTGGAATAGGATCCAGAGTCTAGGGCTGCTCGAGGAGGTAATGGTGCAGGAACGGAAACCAAATCTGTCGAGGCCAGTAAGGAGCAATGAGGATCATTTTGCAACCCAACGATATAGCTTTCTGTATGAGTTTGGGTATAAGAGGGAACGGCGGGAAGGCATAAAGAAGTCCCTGAGGAGCGTCTCTGGGAGGGTGACCGGGAAGCGGTAAAAGGGAGAAGTAGTTGCTGCATTTGCTGTTGAAGGGGGTGGCAAACAGATCGCAACAAGGCTGTCCCCATTTGCGGAAGATCAGATCCGCAATTACCTGATTCAGAGACCACTCATGAGACACGAGAATAGCTCTGCTGAGCCTGTCCGCTATGACGTTGGACTTCCCAGGGATGCGAGTCACAATCAGAAATCGTTGGGAGGAAATCGCCCACTGCCAGAGTCTGAGTGCTTCTTGACATAGGGGGTAGGACTTGGTTCCACCCTGCTTGTTGATGTACCACACTACTGACATGTTGTCCATTTGAATTGCAATGGTCCCGGAAGGGAGGGAGTCCTAAAGTGCTTGCAACGCTAGTAGCACGGCTCTCATCTCCAAGACATTTATGTGCAGATGGTACTCGTGAGGCTGCCAAGTGCCTTGGACTATCCTGCCCTGATAATGCCCCCCCCCCACCCTATCAGTGAGGCATCCGTGGTCACTGTGGCAACCAGAGGAGGCTGGATGAATGGTCTGCCCTGAGACACTAGTGGGGAGACCATCCACCAGGAAAGGTGCCTTTTGCATGTTTCTGTAATCATGATCATGTGAGACATACGGAGCTGTTGAAAGGACCAGTGTGTGAAGAGAAGCCACTAAAGGATTCTCATGTGAAAACGGGCCAGAGGTATCAGAAGAATTGCCGCTGCCATAGAACCCAAAGTTTGAAGAACCAACCTGACTTGTACCCTTTTGCATTGCATGAGGATATGAACTTGCTGCCGAATCGTGGCCACCCTGTTTGGCTGTAGCCTTGCGGACATACTTCTTGTATCTAAATCTGCTCCTATATAGGTAATAGATTGACAGGGCAACAAGGCAGATTTTTCAAAATTTATAGTAATGCCTAGCTGGGCACAAATTGTAATTGTAAAGTCCCTGGCTTGAAGGAGTTGATGCCTGGAAGTAGCAGTAAGGAGCCAGTCGTCTAGATAAGGAAACACCTGGAATCCTTGACGCCTCAGGTGAGCTGTGATTACTGCCATGCATTTGGTGAACACCCTGGGGGCTGTGGTGAGGCCAAAGGGCAGAGCTCTGAACTGGTAATGACTGGCTCCCAGCCAAAAGCGAAGGAGCACCTGTCCATTTTGATGTGATAGTACGCATCCTGAAGATCTACTGAGCACATCCAATTGTCCTGACCCAAAAAGGGTAGAATGGACTGTAGCGTAACCATCCGAAACCTTGTTCTTTGAACAGCTTTGTTTAGTCTGCTGAGATCCAATATTGGTCTCCAGTCCCCTGTCTTTTTGGTACCAAAAAGAACCTCGAGTAAGTTCCAGATCCGAGCTGGTCTGCTGGGACTTCCTGGATGACTTTTTTCTAGCAGTCTTGAAATTTCTATGACTGCTTGGGCCCTCAGATTGGGTGGAACATCTGGAAGGGATTTGCTTGACAGCAAGGGAGGTTGAAAGGAGGGAATTATATAGCCTCCGGATATGATTGAGTGTACCCATTTGTCTTGCGTTAGGTTTTGCCAGGCTTTTGGGTACAGTGAAAGTCTTCCCCGACTGCCTCCAGAGGCGGGCAGTCGGGCAACCCTTCAGGGATGCTGGAAGGGCTTGTCAGAGAAGGATTCTCTGCTGCCCTGGTTCTGCGGACCCCCTCTGTCCAGAGGGTGTAATCTGTTGTTGTTTCCTCCTCTGCCCCTGGAGGAAAAATCATTACGTGTGTCAGGCAAGGCTCCCTGGGATTTCCAAAACCACATTTTACCACTCTTCTGACCTTTGGGATATGGTCTGGAAGGAGTGGAAAAACGGACTCCCACGGCAGAGAGTCTTGCCTTCCTGTTTACACCTAGTGAGAGTGTCTTTCACCTGTAGTCCAAAAAGAAATGAACAGTCAAAGGGAGTGTTGGTGAACGACTCTCTAAAGGGTTCCGCAAAATTACATAGCCACATCCATGCGTGTCTCCTGAGGGCCACTCCTGTACCTGCGGCTCTACTCGCACCATCGGCTGCATAGGAAATGAGCCTTACGGAGGAGTTAACTACCGAATTAAGGGTCGCCAGCTGAGAAGCCACTTTAGCTTGAGCTCCTTCAGCTGATGGATCCTGGAGGGTATCTCCAAGCTCTTTCAGGAGATCCCTCTGAAGCCTGATAAAATGGCATAAGTAATTCAGCGACCTCATGGAAAATGTCGCTGAAGTAAACATACGCTTCCCGTATCTATACATGGTTCTAGACTCCTTGTTAGGAGGATGGACAGAAGAAGACATTTCCGTTAACTCCTTTTTAGTGGCCACTGCTACCACCATGGCATCTACGGGAACACCCTTAGTAAGGGACCGTTTATCAGGGGGTGCAGTAATAAACTTGCCGGGTCTCCTCGGGGTTGGTTCCACTGTATCCGGGGCTGACCAAGCCCTTCGAGCCACCACTGACATTAATGGATCGAAGGGCGGAGACACCCAGGAGGTGGAAGGTCGGGAACCGAATGCATCCAGGAATACAGATTCGTCCTCGGTAGGGGCTAGGGCAGTTCAGTTCCCCCTCTGCTTAAGCATTTCTAGGATGTCCGAAAAGGAAACATCTTCAGAGGGGGATCTCGGGGACCCTTCCGATTCATCTAAATCTGTATCCGAAGTGGCAGACTCCGGGGAGTCAATGTGCTTCCTCTTGCACTTCCTCTTCCGAGGGGGATCCTCTGAATGATCAGGGGAGGCCTCGGAAGAAGAGGAAACACCCAATGGGGTGCTCTGGAGCGCCAGTTCCCCACGCTTGGGGTCTGGAGGAGGGGCAGAGGTTGACGCAGGCACTACAGGGGACGGAGCCAGTGGAGTTGAACGTGGAGCTGACTCAGAGGCCAGTTCACTCTTCATGACATCGAAGGCGTCCCTGCCACGATGCAGAGAAGGCTCCGGTTTTGAGGAAATAGGAATCCTCCTCCGCACAGAGGGAGACTGCTCCGAGGCCGATGTAGGAGCAGAGCTCACCTGCGCCGACACTGACAGGGAGAACGGGGTCGGACAAGGGTCTGATGCCACTCGCTCCCTCGGAGCTGATGAGGGAGTCTCTGCACCCAGATCCCTCGACGGAAGGCACCATCGAGGGGATCGGAGCAGACGACGGAACCGAAGGGGAAATAGTTATCGGTGCCGATGGTTCCACGATTCGAACCCCAACAAACTCCGGCTCCGAGCTCAATGGAGTCGGAGGAGGAACATCGATGGAAGCGGACGGAACACACACCTGTTGAGGAGGGCTGGACAACATTTTGGCCAGTGCCTGCGACTTCAACAATCTACTGACCACTCTCTCCATGTCGTGATCCGAGAGCCTAGAGGACCGAGAATAGTGGGAGGATCTATGACTGCGGTCACTCTGCAACAGGGGAGACAGAGGAGCCGAATGTATAGACTCTAGAGAAGGGGACCTGGGCCTCTTGTGGGTCCGTGACTGCTCCGAAGGTACTGGTGGAGCCGACGGGGAGGCCGTCTCCTCGGTTCCAGCTGGAACTGAAGTAGTAGGTAAGGCTTGGGCCAATGACGGCTCCGAGCTGGGAGCCAACGATTTGGTCAGTTTAGGAGATTTCACCGGCTGAGTCTTGGCCAGTGAATCCTGGGGCTTAAGAAGACCCCTCAAAATAAGCTTATTTTTGTGCTCCTGCAGAACCCTTGGGCTGAATGCATGGCATACAGAACAAGAGTCCTGCAGGTGCACTGCACCTAAGCAGTAGACGCAAGAAGTGTGCCCATCTGTCAGAGACATTTTCTGACAGCATGAGTCACACTTCTTGAATCCAGACACCTTGGATTCTTTAGACACCTTGGATTCTTTAGACATATCCAACTAGAGAAATACTACACCTACACCGAATTGTTTTTGGCCAAAGGGCCGAACAGCAAAAAACTAACAGACGCTAACCAAAAACACACAATATATTACAGTTAAGATATTTTTTTTTTATTTTAAACTAGGAAGCCTCTAACTTAAACGGCTACCTGGGAAGTAAAAAGAAGAAAAGCTTAAACTAAAACGCTACCTACAAGAGGGAGAGAGAGCAGGGGGGGGGGGACTAACTTAAATGAGTTCTAAGGGAAAACTACAATTACACTAAACAACAAACTAGTTAGTGACTATGTTGAAAAACAAACTATCAAAAAAAAAAAAAGAACCCTAATCTGACAGGAAAAGTAGTACAATAAAACTTATATGAGCCTGAGCCAGTAACAACGAACCTCGCAGCTGAAGCAGCAAACGAGATCTGGGTAGCTAGCGCTAGGCATCATGGGATAAGGGGTAGCCTCGAGCCAGTAAACAGCTCTCTAGCTATAGAAGATGGCCGAGTCGGAGCAGAGGATCGGCTCCAATCCCAACAAACAAGAAACGAAGGCGAGATAGACAACTTAACATTGCTCTTTCACAGGTCTAGGCAATGCAATTTTCTTCTCATCACAGATAAAGGAAATCCAATCCAATCTTTTAGCTGTGTGGCAAGAGTCACCTTGTTGATTGGCTTACTAAACCTTGCACTGGAAAAAAAAAAAGAGAAATAATTGGTCAGACTTTCTCACATCTTTTGTCCTGTAAAAACAGAAGTGTAATTGCCTGTTAACATCTAGTAAATGCAAGGAGTATTCAACTCTGATGGAAAAGTTCGGAATGAATACCAGTAAATTAACAGCTTGATTGAAATTAGACTCACTACCTTGGGTAGGAAAGAGGGGTTTGTTCATAAGGAAACTCTTGTCTTTGTGAAAAATCAGATAAGGTGGTTTACACAAGGCCTGAATTTCTGAAATCCTTCTAAGAAAAAGCAATGTTTGCCTCAACAAAAACTTCAGATCACAGTCTGCCAGTGGTTCAAAGGGAGAATGCATAATGGTTTACAACACTAAATTTAGATCCTAAGGTGGCGTAGGGCCTTTGAAAGGAGGTTTCACCAAGTGTCCCTTTAAAAAAAGATTTACAAACCCTATGAGAAGCTAAGGAATGTTCTTCTAAACCATAATGGATATTTGAAATTGCTGCTAGTTGTATTCTGATGGTAGAAAGGGAAGCTCCTGCATTAAAAGGGTAGGCTAAGTCTAAAATATTTTTAATAAAAGCAGAGAAGGGTTCATTATCTTTTTCGTGAGCCCAAATGGTAAATCTCTTCCAATTACTAGTATATAGTTTTACATGTGGAAGGCTTATGAGAAGCTAGGAGGATTTGGTGTACCAGGGAGGAAAGGTTTAGATGTCTGGCAACTACTGTCGGCTTAAGGTTCAAAATGTCTGGGTGAACTAGTCCGTCTAAATAGGACAGAAGGTCTGGAGCTGGGTCCAGAGTCTAAAGTTGCTGGATCAGATAAGGCCAAAGAAAGGGGAACATTATCTGTCAAGGCCAGAAGGGGGCATTGAGGATTACTTTGCTTTTCAACCCAAGTGTTTTCTGAAGGAATTTTGGAATTAGAGGTATGGGGGGAAAAGGCATACAGGAGACCACGGGGCTAAGTGTGGAGAAGGGCGTCTCTTGGTGACTTCCCCAGAGGGGAATCAGGGAGAAGTAACTGCTGTACTTGTTTAAAGGAGAGGCGAACAGGTTGCAGCAAGGATGGCCCCACTGATGGAAAATCTTTTCCGCCACTTCTGGATTGAGAGACCACTCGTGAGGTTGAAGGATACATCTGCTCAGTCTGTCTGCAATGACATAATAACTCCCTGGATATGCATTGCTATCAGAAAGTGGTTGGAAGATATCACCCACTGCCACAGCCACACTTGAGTGTTTCTCAACAAAGAGGGTAAGACTTGGTTCCTCTGTGTTTGCTGATGTACCAAACTGCTGTCATATTGTCAGAATTCCAATTGTTACCTGTGGAAGAGCTGTCTGAAAGGCCTGCAATGCTACAGTCACCGCTCTTGGCTTCAGCACACGGATATTCAAGTTGGCATCTAAGGGGGACCAAGTGCCTCGGACAGTCTTGCCCAGAAAATGCCCTCCCACCCCATCTGAGAGGTGTCCACGGTCACTATGGCTGTGGGCTCTGGAAGGACAACTGGGCGGCTGAGGAGAACTTTTTCAGAATGAGTCCACCAAAATAGAACCTTCTTACAATGACTGGTGATCAGAATCTGGTCCAACATGGGTTGATGTTGCACAGACCACTGACATGCTAGCAGCCATTGTAGGATTCTCAAGTAAAATCTGGCTGGGGGACTAGAGAGTTATTGACGCTGCCATCAAACCTAGAGCTTGCAAAATTAGTCGAGCAGGAACCCTCTTTCTGTGGATTATCTTCTGAACCTGAGTTATGAGTCTGAGGTCTCGCTGAAGGAAGGGATGCTATGGTTGTTGTACATAGAACTGCCCCTATAAACTCTGAGTTTTAGTCAATTGAGATTTTTCATGATTTACAGTAATTCCTAGGTATGTACACGTGTTGAGTGTGTAATCCCTTGCTTCTGTCATACCTGTATATCTGTAATAAGCTAGTCGTCCAAGTACAGAAACACCTGGAATCCCTGCAGTCTCATGTGAGCTGCTACTACTGCCATCCATTTGGTGAACACCCTGGAGGTTGTGTTGAGAACAAAGGGCAGTGCTCTGAATTGGTAATAACTGGCTCCCAGATGGAAGCAGAGGAGCTTCTTATAGCACTTGTCCATTTTTATATGGTAATACGCAGACTGAAAATCTATAGAGTACATCCAGTCATCCTTTCCTAAAAAGGAAGTACGGACTGTACTGTGACCATCCGGAATTTTGTTTGTACAACTGATTTGTTCAACACACTGAGATCCAAAGCTGGTCTTCAGTCCCCTGCATTGAATAAATTCTGGATCCTCTCTGGTCTGATGTGACTTCTTGGATGACTCTTGTTTAGCAGTTTTTGAATTTCTAGAACTGCTGGTTCCCTCTGACTGGATGGAACACTGGAAATTTTTTTTGCATACCGTGGGAAGATGGGAAAAGCGTATGGTACAACTTCTGGATATGATCCGCTGCACCCAAGAGTCTGCTGTTATGTTTCACCAAACGTTTTGGTGCAAGGATAACCGTCCCCAGACTGCCTCCAGAGGAAGACAACTGGAACTCCTTTCAGGCACGCTGAAAAGGCTTTCTCAGGAAGGAGTCCCTGAATCTCTGGTTTTGCAGATCACTTCTGCGGAGTGGGCAGCGTCTTCCATTGTGGTTCCCCCTCTGCCCTTGGGGGAACTGTCTTCACATGTGTCCTGAAAAGGCCCTTTGTATTTCTGATTCCCAGAAAAAGGATCTTGGGGGGGGGGGGGGGGAGACATACCCCCCCTAGCAGAAAGGGAGTTACCATCCTTCTCACATCTGGATAAGGTCTCTCTTATTTTTGGCCCAAACAAAGATGACCTATCAAACGGTGAAATGACGAATGAAGATGCTCACATAGGTGCATCCAGGCAGCTCTCCTTATGGCTACACCTGAACCTGCTGTTCTGTAGGTCTCCTTGGCTGTATGTGCAATGAGTCTCATGGACGAGTTTGACAGACCCCAGGGTGGCTAACCAGGAGGAAACGAACATTCTCTTGGACTCCCTCGGTAACTGCTCCAGCCATGGTATCGGACAACTCCTTGATCAGATCCCTTTGAAGTCTTGTGAAATTTGCCAGGAAATTCAAAGACCTTAGGGCGAAGGTTGATCAAGCATAAAAACTCTTCCCACATCTATCCATCACCTGAGACTCCCTGCTGGGTGGATGGATAGATGAACTCTCTTCAAGGAGTTCCTTTTTCATGGCGGCCACTACGACCATTGCATCCACTACTAAACTTTTTGCCCAGAACTGCTTATCCTCAGGTGCAGATACAATTTTGCCCAGTCTCTTAAGGATGGGTTCACTGGTGTCTGGAGCCTTCCAGACCTGATGAGAAATCAACTGGATGAGTTAGTCAGCAGGCGGGGTCACCTAAGAGGTAGACAGGTGAACACCGAAAGCTTTCAGGTAAACAGATTCCTCCGAGGAAGGGTTTTGGGATTTCATCACCCCTCTGTTTTCAAAATTTCTAGGATCATCTTCTAGGACATCTTCAGGAGGTGACCTTGGGGACCCTTCCCCCTCATCAAAATCAGTATCTTAAGTGACAGATTCCTTTGGAGAATCCAAGTACTACTTCTTGCACTTCTTCGGAGGGACCTCCTCTGAAGGATAATCTGGGGAGGTATTACAGGAGATGACAGAACCTGTGCCCGAGAAACCTGAGGCTTCGGCACTTGCTGTCCCAGTGGAGAGATAGGTCAAATAACTGAGCGAGAGTATATCTGCCCAGAGGAGGAGGGGGGCTGACTAAGTCACTGTAAGAGACAGGGCCCTCTCTATTGCTTTGAAGGCTGGACTCCCCGAAGATGGGTGGGAGCCTGGAACGGAGAGACTGCCTTGCAACTGATGTCACCCCCCCCCCACTCCCAATGCTCAGAGGTGTAGGGACAGTTCTGGAAAAAAAATGGAGTCTACTCCTGCCCCAAGAACAGGCAGGGCAGATATGGCCCCAGGCAGTCTCTGGTTCCAAAAATCACTGAAGAGTTCAGGGTAATGACTGGTTCCAAAGAGAGAGATCTCAGGAACCAATACAGTCAGTGACAGAAGACTCAGAACTGTAAGCTCTGAAGCCTCAGTGGAGGTCAGAGGAGGAGTGGTTAAAGGGGTGAAAGAATGCTCACTTCCTGGACCCAAAGGGCTGGAGCAGGAAGGAGTCCTGCAAGCCATCTCACCCACAAAATTTATTCAAGAGTCTCTCCACATCTAGCTCTGTAAGGCTTTTGGTGGAATGGATCTATGACAGGGAGGGAGATTTTGATCTCTGAAGAAAAACTTAGTAGCTCACCCACAAAGGTATCAATAGACGAAAAGTAAATAGTCCTGGGTAAGCTCTCCCACTGTTCAATGTCCAAAGTCTGTGCCAACATAGCTGGTGCTGTCAAAATAGCAGCAGGTAAACTCTCCTGTGTTGAAGCCTTTGGTGAAGGTTTTGTAATATTGGCTGTGGTAGGTGCCACGGAATTCCCAGAATTGAGGACTTAAGAGCCAGAGGCCTCTGGTTCCAAGGCGCTTTGCTTTTTGGAACATATTATTTCAGTTTCTTAGATGTGGGTGCTGACAGGAAGGCAGGACTAACCAAATCCTCTTTTTACCTTTCTCCAAGGAAGATGAGGATGAAGGGGAAGAAATATCTGTATTACTCCTGTCGCAGATATGGCCTCTCCAAAGGCAGAGGGGAACAAACCCTTCAAAATTAGTTTACTACTTCTCTCAACAAGGGCTCTGTCTCGGAACCACTGGCAGATACTGCAGTCCTCCTGCAAATGCACTGGACCCAAACATTACATACACAAAGTGCAAGTCAGACAAAGGGATCTTTCAGCTGCACTTCTGGCATTTTTTAAAGCCAGAAGGGGCCTTAGCTTTCTCACCCATATCAGAAAACATGGGAAGAAGGTGCACGTACACACACAAAGAGAGGAGGGAAGAAGTTGAGAAAAAAAGGACAGAGACTTTTTTTTTTAATAGAAGAGAGGAAAAGAAAACTATCAAACAATGATAGTAAAAGTACACCAAATTGTATGGAAAGAGGCTATCAACAATGACAGCAAACAAATGCACTAAAATGTATGAAAGATAAGGTGAACTGTAGCTTAAGGGTAGAGGAACAATGAAAAGAAACAACTGAGAAAAAAGTTTGAGAAAACTGGAAGAAATTGGAAAGTTTTACACAGGAAACGATGAAAACTCTAAAGCTCCAACAAAACACATCTGTCCAGAAAAGCAGCAAATGAGATCTGAGGTAATTGGGGGAGAGGGACTGTGGGTAGAGGTGACGCTAGAGAGTTCTGGCTTGCACATGCTGTAGTAACAGCCAAGTCAGTTCCAATATCAGAACAGAATCCATACAACAAGAATAAAGTGAAAATTTACATAATCAGATTAAAAATTTTATAAATTTGTAAACATGAACATGGATCTACTATATATGATCGAAATTTCAGAAAGCCAAAACTTATATGGCCGAAACCATATGTTTGGCTTTTGAAATTTAGAGCATGTAAACAAAACTTAGCTACACGTTGCTAGCAGGGGAGAAAGCTCCCCTGCGTCCCACCTCCCACCCCCTGCAATTTAAATATACCAACTCAGAGATTGCACTGCAGTGCGGAAGATGGGAATCTTCCCATTCCGCACTATATGGAGATGCCCATTCTGCATGATCGATATTTTCAAAAGTTGATCATATGGTCTCGGACATATGGGTTTCGGCTTTCTGAAATTTTAATCATGTATTAGGGACCCAATAACATACATGCAATTATCACAATTCCTAATCCAATAGCTAAAAAAGGCTATTAGACTATCCAACACTACCTTACAAAACATGTATGTGTGTATATATATATATATATATATATATATATATATATATATATATATATATATATATATATATATAAGCTCTGTAATTATACGAGAAAAAGAGGGACTGTACATAAAGATGAAAACAGCATTAACATTAATTATTCATTAAAATAAAAATACTTTTAACTTAAAAAGGGATAAAATAAGATTAAATGAATCATTTTCAATTTAGGACTACATTGTGGACAAATTATTTAAAACTCAGATCTAATGAGACAGGTCACTGTAAATTATAATATGTATTATGTTGCTAAAATATTATGAGACATCCATGTTATACACCTAGTAAATGGATTTGTCATGTAAAGATAGCTTACTCCTACTCTGTTGATTAGATAAATATAAAAGTAATGTTCATATTTATTTTATCATAAGTTTTACAGTATTAAATGAAATTTTGAAAGCTTTTAGCTAAACAAAATACTGTTATTTGCCCAAAACAAAATGTATATACAAAACATCACAATCTATGTAGTGGTTGCCCCCTCCCACTCATAACCTTGGGACCCAGGTGGACAGTAGTCTCTCCTTTGATAGTCACATCTCCACAGTAGTCAGGAAGTCCTTCTACATGGCACACCATCATAAAAGGGTTCTCATCCAGGAAAAAAAAAAAAAAAAAAAAAAAGGTCATTGTTCCCCTCTACTCGACACTCATTAGACCCATTATAGAGTACAACACCCCTTTTGGAATGTACCTCAAGACATCTGCAGCAGCTGGAAAGGCCACAGAAGTACCTCACAAAAAGGATTACTGGCCTCAGACAAATGCCCTACACGGACAGTCTCAAAAAACTCCAGCTTTACTCCGTAGCATATCGCCTACTCTGAGGTGATCTCTGCCTAACATATAAATCTATGTCAAACCCAGAGCTGTTGGACATGCTACACCTAAAGAAATCCCAATCCCCCCCGAGCTACACATTCTAGGGACCTAAACCTTGTCACCACAAACAGGACATGCTGGAGGGATAGATTCCTGTCCCAGAGACTTCCCATACTCTGGAACAGGCTACCCATCTATGTCAAGCAAAGTTCTTCATTAGCACTCAAAGAAAAATCTTGATGAGTGGATGGGAAATAGGAAATACACCCCAGGGATCACTTCTGTGTCTCTGCTCGACAGTGGCACAGGAAAATAACTTTCTTGGGTGGCATAAGCCAGGGAAACGTGTTGGCTAGGCTTACATAGGTCCTTGGGCCGATAGCCTAGTACCTACCTATGAACCTATGATATACTTCAGGAATTTGGAGACAATTCCCTTCTTTCCATAAAAATGAACTCTTATATAACTCAATGTAAACAAAGTTCAAAGTAATCTTTTACTTCTTCAGTGTCTTACCGTGCCCGTCCAAGTTGCACAAAAAAGTAAATCCAACATTTATTCACATTTTTAATCACAGAAACATTTTTTATAATGTAGTACTATCCTACAACTTAATAGTACACAATTTAACTGTGATTATATCATGAATGTTAGGTTATGTGTGAAGAAATGCATGTAGAGCCTGTATTCAGGGGGACACAGTAAACCATCATATTATACATATCCATAACTGGATCATAACGGAGTTATAATTATTATGCTGGGTACCTTTGTAACTCTATGTAGATGTCCCTGGATCACTGTCACTTTTATTTGTACTGCACAGTTTATCTGCAAATAAATCATGTATTAGCTACTAGTCTGTGCTTATTAATAATACTCCTGAGTCATAAGTATAAATTTCCGTCTAAACTGCATGTCTGACCATTTAGTCATTATTCATTTTATTTCTCTCTCCTTTTTTTTCCTTCTCCCCTCTATTATCCAGTCTTTGGATCTGTACTGCAATCTTATTTTACTCTTATAAACATGTAAGCTCTGCATAGTATATTGCCTTCCTCATCAAAACTTGTACATAAATACCAGACAGAAACATCTCCAATTTGTAAATTAATTTAGAGCTTTCAGCATATGAATTGATCTTAAAACATTTTGCCCTTTTAAAGCAATTATAAAAAGTAACATTTTTCCCCATAACACACAAAAAACAGTGTGTCATAACATTCTAATATTCAATATGTATAAGTAAAGCAAATATTCTTTTTTTTCCATAAACCTATTTTCAAAAGGCCAACAGCAAAGTTAGAATCACCCAAGAAATATTCACATACCATCTTCGGTGAACGGATCAAAGACCCCCACCTCGAGCAATCAAAACAATATATTTCATAAAAAATGGAGGATGGGCAAATATTTACGCAAAACAAAAAGATGCCCATACCTTTCAACTGTACAGATTTTTGCAGAATATCCAGATTTTTGCCTCATATTTTTGAGGTGTTCCTCCTAAAATCTGTACTTTTCTGGCAAATAGCTGAGGATTGAAGTAATTAAATAATGACAGACATTTGAGTTCAAGACTTCACATCCTTCAGAAAATTCATTCTAATGCAAAACCTATTATTCTATCAACTTTCCAAGTTTGTAAGAGCAATAATTAAAATCTCTCTCTACCCCCCCCCCCCCAAACACCATTTTAGGCTTTGTCCAGATTTTTTGCTCTAAGAGGTTAAGAGGTATGAAATTGCCTCACTTCCTTCACCCCTCTTCACCTCATGTTGCCCAAGTATGCGTGTTCCTGTACTTGCCCAGTTTCAATTTCAGAGTGTCCCATTTCCCCACTTACTCCTTTCTTAGGAATTGATTTGGCATTTTGGTGCTCTGGCCCATTTCAGTCTGCTGAAAGCCCCAATTATACAGCTGTGAGGTACTCTCCTGTTGACATGTACAGTGTTAGCATACTTCTATAACTCCTCCATCCACCATATACTCATCCACAGAGAAATTACTGCAGTAATACAATGGCTGATATTAACATCATAATTATAATGCATTCCTATTGCATCCCTGTAAGATGCCTACCATCAAACATATCAGCATTATTTAGCAGAGTGCCACAGAAATACAGAAAATTCTCAGTACCTTCCCATGTACTGTGCTATCATTGTATGATCTTACTGAACATCTTTTATGCAAGTGGAATGTGTGACAAATAGAACTTTGCATAATTAATAATGACATACAACAATAAATAAATAATGCAGATACACTGCAACCATGGGTAAATCACCACCCTTCTCTGGCTTACAACGGGCGTAACTGCTAGCTTCATGTAACTCTTCATATAAAACATCCTCCAACATGTACATATGCCTAGTTGCACTTTCCTGAAGGGTACTGTAGGCCCTAAGGTAGTAATCTACATCCAAGTGCTATTACAGAAATAAAAATAACTAATGAGACTGAGTAAAACGTAGAGTGGCAATGTCCTTTAAATCACTCCGTTGTGACCTGCTGATCATAGCCTGAAATAGTTGTACTTTTTTTTTTTTTTTTTTATAGGCCAGCCTACAAAGCTCAAAACAGATTCCACTTATTCACATTTTGTCTAAATGAATGTATAAATCACAGCAACGCAGCAGATCTGGCATATATTTACTTAACTATAGCTGCTTTCAGATTACATATCCAGAAGTAAAGCTGGAAATACCTCAATAAAACGTCGGCTCATGATAGTTCATACTAAAGCCAGTAATCCAACCTAGAACCCTGATGTTATTTGCCAACAACCAAGATTCAGCTGAACGTATTTAAGACAAGAGATATATAAAGCTTTGTTTGTATCTTGGCGAGAAGGGTAAATTTTATCTTGCAATTTCCTAAACTCTTCAGTCAAACATGTTTTGGATGCATTTCACAAGGTCATTTTCCAAACTTTATACTTTAGAATTTTGTCTGTAAAGGGTGGGACTGCCCTTGCCTTATTTACTTTAAATAAATTTCCGGTTTATGACCTAATGCTAGTTATTCAAACCCATTCTGTTTAATGTGAGTTTGTAAAATACAGGCACTAGGTGACAAGATTACTTATGTTAAATAAAGTGTGCATGTCTCGGATGACTGCATGGCTAAACATTGATCATTCTGTTTTATGCAATGCAAGAATAAGTTATCCTTATGTGCCTCCCCAATATCAAACAAGTGATATCAATCTGTCTTTCATTTATGCAGTACAAAGACACCTTGAAAAACTCAGTTGTGGGCAGCCTGACTCAATCAGCCTGGTCTGATACCAAGTGCAAAAAAGAGGCAAATAGTCAAATTTTCTAATAGACTTGGTTTTGTCCAAATAGAATCTTAACAGTCTGAACATCTAGAGAGTAGCAACATTTCCCTCCTGTTCTGCAGTTCTGGAAAGAAGGCAGATTTACAGCTTGGTCATGTGACAGTCCGTTCACTACTTTAGGCTTGAATGAAGGGTTAGCTCTCAAGGTCAGTTTATAGCCACAGTTATCAGTCCTAAGAAAGACAAATCAGGGACACTCATATATGGACATAACTAAGTCCTAGGTAGAGTATCACTTGGTTCCCCCACCACAACAATGCTCTCCTTTAACAAGGTAGAGGGATTACTGTGGATTTTCCTCACATGTAGCCTAACTAGACAGAGCACTAGAACAGTTGCTGCCATGAATCTCAAGCCGCTTAACATCTTTCTCTCTCTTGCTGACCATTGCCTGAGGGAGGTCGGGTTGTGAAACTGATCTGAAAGTCATTGCACTTTTTGCTAAGGCTGGTAGGGGCTGCATCCTTATAATGTCCAGTATGTATTCCAGGTAAACTATGCTCTGAACTGGCTGCAGGGAGGACTTCTTGTAGATGATAGTGAACCCCACCTAAGAAGAGGATTAGCTGTAAGTTTTTCAGGAGTATATGAGGAGAGGATGCTTGAATTAACAAGTTGTGCTTGTAGGGGAATGTCTGGATTTCCTGTGCTTGACCTAAGGCAATTACTGGTGCCAGACACTTTGTGAAAACCCTTGGGGGTATAGAAATCCCAAATGGCAACAAAGTTTAACGACCCAGCACAAAACCTGAGGAATCTCCTGCAAGGGGGGTGTAATAGAATATGGAGGTAGGTATCTTTTAGATCTAGAGTTACTAGAAAACCCGGAAGTGGAATGAAAAGAAGCAGTGAGAGTGTGTGTGTGTGTGTGATTTTTTTATTGCAAGATCTGATGGCCCTAAATCTATTTGCTGTTGGTCAATTTGCCTTTTTGAAAGTGAAATATCCAGTTATACCATCCATTTTTGGCATCACAAAGGTGCACAAAAATATGACTGATCCTCCTTTGAGGCTTATTGTGAATGCCAATAAATCGAAAACACACTCGTTGGCTAAATTCATTGATTGGAAACTCAAGGGATGGCTTAATGTTTTTTTCCCCATCTTTGCCCTGATTCAAGGGACTTCCTACTGAAGTTAAAAAATGTTAAATATGAGGACAAGCCTTCTATTTTTTTACAATAGATGTGACTGAATTGTTCAGCACTGTACTTCATGATGTTGGTCTTGAATGGCTCCATGAATTTTTGGTGGAAGCCACGACCCTTAGTAACAACGACATCCATGTATAGTAGATTTTGTTTTTTTAGAAGGACAATACTTCCAAAAAAAAGGCAAGGGGTGGCTATGGGGTGGGGGATCTTGTGCCCCCATATTTGCAATTATTTTAATACAATGAGAGAAAAAAACTCATTTCAATAAAATTATTGGGCCCCCTTGGAGATTTTATATGAGATACCTGGATGATACTTTTATCCTCTGGGATAAGGCACGTGACTATATTGAACCATTTATTAACTACTTGAACATGACTGTCATTAAGATTTACCCACTCTTGTCATCGTGAAAGTGCCAACTACTTAGACGTTAATATCATTAAAGACTTCCATAACAAGAGGTTGGTTAGTACTATACATAGGAAACCAACCTATCCTAACAGCCTCTTAAATTTACCATCCTGAACATCAAAAAAAAAGAGGCATTGTTAAGGGACAATTTATCCGGTTGGCAAAAACGGTATCAGAAGACGAACAATTAATTTCTGAATGGGACATTCTGAAATATATGTTTTGTGCTAGAGGTTACCCCAGTTCTATGGTTACGGAAATGCAGAAATTGGTCGCCCAAAAGAGGAGTGAGGGTAGGTTTGCACCACTACTTAGAAACTCCTACAACTGTGTGAAAGATTTGTTTGATGCCTCTGACAGTAAGAACAAAGACTAATACAGCTCTCATTTTGGATTACTCCCCTGAAAGTGTTCTAGTGACAGAAATATTATTTAAGAACCGGTCTACTTTTTCTGCTTTTGATAATGTGAAGAATTTAGTGGGGGCCACACCGGTAGTAGTCTATCGTAAGTGGAAGTCTTTAGAACAAGAAACTGTTATAATAACCCCCATGTTACTAACAAAAAGCTTTGTACATTTAAATGCAATTTTTGTAACCAGTGTAAACATATACTGGTGGGTACATCTGCGTTGTTCAACAGGAGAACTATTAATGCCACTTTCCATTGTAACTGCAACTCCATCAGGCTTTGTGCCAGAAATGTAAAAAATTTTACAGTGGTAAAAATCAGGGAAAACTTAGACAACGTATTTATGAATACCAGCTGAACATCAGGAAACAGAGTAAGAATCCCCTAGCTAAGCACTTGACTAAATATCCAGATCATTATTTTTTGGTTTAGATCAAGTGGCTAAAAATCCTAGGGGTGTGGTCCGTGGGAAGATATAATAAAGGTATGTGAATTACAATGGCAGCTTAGCGTGAATGTAACACATTAACCTGGTTTAAATGATCATGTTTCGATAGCTAGCATATTATGGTTGAAATCTTATATAATACAACCTAAAATGTTTTTGCATACATTTTTATGTTGATTTATGAAATTATGTAGTATGTAATAACATTATCTTGTTAGTAATTATTTGGAACATGTCGTCAAGGCAGGAGAATCATATGTTACTGGTTAATTTGATCATGTGACCTTTATAGAGGAGTATTTAAAGTCTGTGTGTATGGTTGTTAACGGATTCTGAAGAAGTCTGTAAGAAAACTGACAGAAGAGCTAATCTTTTTATTTTAATAAAAAGTTATTTTTATTTGGGTTTGGCTTGCTTCTCACTTTTCCGGTGTTATTTGGCTGTTTAAAGTGGTTACTGAGGTGTCTGTGCGTGCAAGTCTCTCTCTGTGCGTGCGAGTCTCTCTCTCTCTCTCTGTGCGTGTGTGTCTCTGTGTGGAGAATGACTGGGTGAGCCTTTTTGAAACAGGAAGGTGGCGGGGAGTTACTGTAGATAGTCACAAGATTTGCCTACAAAGACAGGCCTCCCAGAAGCGGAATCTCTACGGTAATCTCTCTCTTGGGGGGGGGGGGGGGGGCTTCCTGTGTTTCTGACTGGGCCTATGATCTCTACACAATAAACCTCCTCTGTTTTAATAGAAATTCCTCTGGTACCTAGGTATGGAGGTTAACAGAAGCCGTCTGCAGTCTTCCATGATTTTTCTCTGTTCTTGGTAGGTTTTGAAAAGACCGGCTGCCTGTGGTCCAAGCATTAGATTTTTTTGTCTAAAGCAGAATAAATAATTTTAACTTTCAAGTCTTCAGGTATGGTCGATTATACAACCATACATACATGTGAAGGACAGAACTAACTGGCAGATCTGGACGAGGCCCCTGCAGTATCATAACTACATTTAATGCTGTGTCTGTCTACCTGTGTAGACCAATTAAGTAAGGACAACACTTGCTGTTTAGAATCAATCCCTTGTGAATGCACCACTATCTTGTTTAAGGAACTGAGGATGGCTATCAAATACTTGCTCATCTTGCTTTGGTAATTTACAGCCCCAAATGTGTCAGCAGAAGAGGTATAAACTTTTTAACCTATTTATCCAAAGCCCAGCTAACACCTGAAGGGAGGGTGCTGGCATTAGGGAGGAGCCCTGAAGATTTACCAGAAGAGAGAGCGAGAGATACTGCAGTGGAGTGTAGCACAGATTTTTAAACAAGAATTTAAGTTTCAGATTGTGTAAATAAACATACCACAACAGCAGATGTTCAAATAATCATTGCTGCAACAGACTAAGCTATATGGGTTATGTCCTGTCAAGGTCAGAATGGCAGGCCAGCCTCCAAAGCTTCAGGGCACATTCCGCATTCCAAACTATTAGTCTGCCCGAGCTGTGCTCAGTAAAGTACAGTTTTGTACCTACCATAAATGTAGATGTCCGATAGGTATGCATCTGCAGTCCTTACATATGGGTTGTCCTGCCTCAGGCAGCCCTTCGGTCGGCCGGATTCCAAAGTCTGGGTCCAGCGTCGGCTGATGTCACCCTCTCCCCGACGTCAGAGCGCCTGGGGTATAAAAGCATCAGCCGACACCATCTTCCTCAGTTTTTCTTGCCCCAGATGCCAGGTGCCCTCTAAGGAAGGCTAAATTTGGAGAGATGCAAAAAATTCCAAACATGCACAGTAATATAAAACAAATACACCATAATAGATAACCCCAGCTAGCTATAAGAGGGATAAGTACCCAGGAAATACCAGAGAGGGGAAGGAGGGAGGGTAAACCTGACTGCAGATGCATACCTATCGGACATCTACATTTATGGTAGGTACAAAACTGTACTGTGTCCTTCAAGGATGCATCTGCAGTCCTTACATATGGGTAGAATACCATAGCCAAGCTGGGGGTGGTAGGATCTAAGAAAAGGATGGTGTAGCTAAAATGCCCTGCAGGACTGCCGTAGCAAAGCCTGCTCTGGATCTGGAATATAAGGGTAAGTTGTAATGCTTGGAAAATGTATGCACGGAGCTCCATGTAGCAGCTTCTAAAATGTCCTAGGTAGCCACCCCTCTTAAGAAGGCTGTGGAGGTGGCTGTGGCTCTGGTGGAATGAGGTCTAATGTTAGCTGGCACAGTTTTGCCATGAAAAGAGTAACAGAATCAAATGCAATTCCCTATCCATTTGGAAATTGTCTGTTTGGAAATTGCTTTTCCTTGTACACCAGCAGCATATGCTACAAATAGCTGGTCAGTTTTTCTGTAAGTCTTAGTTCTGTCCAAGTAGTAGCGCAACTGTCTGTGAATGTCCAGGGTATGCAGAAGTTTCTCCCCTTTGTTCTGTGGATTAGGAAAGAAGGTAGGCAGGTGAATAGCTTGGTTAAGTGAGACTCTGGATACCACCTTTGGCATGAATGAAGGATTGGTTCTCAGTGAGACTCTGTCCTGATGAAAAATAAGAAATGGTTGTACTGCCATGAGGGCCTGCAACTCAGATACTCTTCTTGCTGAGGTTATGGCCAGAAGGAAGGCAGTCTTCCAAGACAGGAACTGTAGTTCTGAAGATGCTGCTGGTTCAAAGGGAGGTAGAGTTAATTTTTCCAACATGAAGTTAAGGTCTCATGTAGGCACTGGTGGTTTCCTTGGGGGATTGATGTTTTTAATTCCCCTTAGAAACTGCCTTAGTAGTGGATGAGAGAAGACAGGTGGATCAGTATTGTATTCTGCTGAAATTGCTGAAGCATGAATTTTTATGGAAGAGTAAGAAAGGCCATTGTGGAGCATTTCTGCCAAGTATTCCAGGATATGTGCCATGTTCATCACTGTCGCATCTAGGCCCTTTGTGGTGCTGCAAGTGCGAAATCTTTTCCATTTTGCTGAATATGCCTTTCTTGTGGAAGGCCGGCGAGCTTCCATGATGATGTCCTTCACTGTCTTGGATAGCTTATCCTGGTGAGGAGTCAAGGTATTCTCCAGGCTGTCAGCTGCAAGGTTTTCAGGCTGGAGTGCAGAGTTTTGTAATTGTGTTGTGTCAGAAGAAGTGGCCATTGTGGTAGAGGCCACGGTTTTGTGCTCCTTAACAGTGGGTACCAGTGCTGTCTGGGCCAGTCCGGAGCTATCAGAATCAATTTTGGCTGCTCTGTCCTGATCTTCAGTAAGACCTTGGTCATTAATGGAAGAGGTGGGAATGCATACACTGTTAGAGTATTCCAGCTGAAAGAGAGTGCCATCCACTTTCCATGCTTGTGGGTGGTATGTCCTTGAGCAGAATTTCTTCAGCTGGTGGTTGTGGTGGGAGGCAAAGAGATCTATGTCCGGCCTCTCCCACGATTGTGTTATCTGAAGGAAGATGTCTGGGTGCAGCATCCATTCGTGTGGATCCATGATATTTCTGCTTAGGCTGTCCGCCAGTATATTGTCTTTTCCTGGCACAAACTGGGATTGCAGCTCTATATTGATTTTTAGGGAAAGTTCCCAAAGATTCATTGCCAGCCTGCAAAGAGGGTATTAATGGGTACCTCCTTGCTTGTTTATGTACCACATAACTGTGGTATTGTTTGTCCTTATTAGCAGGTGTCCTTGATGCAGAAAATGTTTGAAGGCCTCGATTGCATGCATCGCCGCCAGCATTTCCTTTTGGTTTATGTGCATGCGCAATTCTTTCTGTGACCATAGTCCTTGAATGCATCTGCCCTCCATGTGTGCTCCCCATCCATGGTCTGAAGCGTCCGTTGTAATGGTTTGGCTGATTATTGGTTTGCTGAAGGGCAGGCCCCTGTTTGACTGGCTTGCTTGAGCCCACCACAGAAATTCCTTTTGAAGGCATGGAATGAGCGGTATCAAAGCTTCTAGGCTGTGACTGTGCTGAGACCATAAACTCCTTAGATATCATTGTAGTTTCCTCATATGTAGCCTTGCTTGTGGAATCAGAAGAAAGCAAGATGCCATGTAACCCAGGGCCTGCAGGATTTTCCTTGCAGTCAACCGCGTTTGTTTTGTCAGATTTTCGAAATAATCCGGTAGTTGTCTTTGTTTTTCTTCCGTGAGAAAAGCCATTTGGGTGGTTGTATCTAGTTTCGCACCCAGAAAAATTATCCTTTGGGATGGAACAAGTCTTGATTTGTGTATGTTGACTGTGTATCCCAAAGCCTGAAGTAGGCGGATGGCATAATTCAAGTGTTTTACCAAAGTTTGTTGGCTGTCCGCTTGTATAAGGCAGTCGTCCAGACATGGGTATATTTGAATCCCCTGAAGTCTGCAGTGTGCAATTACTGATGCCAGGCATTTCGTGAATACTCTGGGCGCAGTAGATAAGCCAAAGGGCAATGCTGAGAATTGATAATGCTCTGAACCTGCAAGAAATCTGAGGTGTCTTCTGCAACTTTGTCTGATAGGGACATGCAGGTATGCCTCCTTGAGGTCTAGAGTTACCAGCCAAGACCCCTTGCCCAGCATGGGAAGGAGTTGCTGTAGGGTCAGCATTTTGAATTTTGGCACAATGAGATAAGTATTCAGTGCGGACAAGTCGAGAATAGGCCTCCATTGTTTTTCTTTTCTTGGGACAAGGAATAGTCTGGAATAAAATCCTTGGCCTTGTTCTGTGAGAGGAACCTTTTCTATAGCTTTCATTTGCAATAGGTTGGAAAATTTGTTTTAAAGCCTCTGCCCTTTGATTTGGTGGCAGGTTTGGCATGCCTTTTCTTTTTGGTAATGTATGAAAATGGAACCTGTATCCTTTGTCTATTATTTGCAGTGTCCATTTGTCCCTTGTAATACTGTGCCAATTTTTTGAGAATACAGATAGCTTTCCGCCCAAAGGTGCTTCCAATTGAGCCCTGGTTGGCAGGGTCAAGGTAAAGTCATTGAGTCTGTCCTTGTGCAGCAGTTGTAGGTCCTGCACTACCTCTCTGGTTAGGAGGCTGCCATTGTCACCCTCTGTAGGAGCCTCTAGCTTGCCCTCTACCTCTGGCACGCCTGTTCTTGCCTCTTTGAAATCTCTCTGTGTCTGGAAAGGACCAATTCTTAGAGGGCCAATTTCTGCTGAATCTTGGTGGTTGGACCTGGAGAAAATCTTTGACTGTTTGCACAGATTTAGCCTTTTCCTCAAATTTCTTTAAGACCTCCTGAGCAGTGGAGCCAAATAACTTTTGCTTTTCCAGTGGCGCATCCAGAAGCTTTGCTTTAACATGATCTGGCAGAGTTTGTTCCTTCAGCCAAGCATGCCTACGTATGACTGCACCTGTCATTGCTGACCTACATGAAGCTTCCAATGCATCATAACCACACTGCAGGAAATGGTTGCTAACCTGTTGGGAGTTATGTACCAGATCCTGAAGTGACTTGCGGTCTAGGGGTTCAGGTGAAGACAGTTTTTTATGCAATTCATCTAACAAATACTCTTGGTACTGTTATCATATGGAATTGACAATTTAATGCCCTCATAGAAAGAGTGGAAGAAGTATACACTTTTTTTATCCCATCTCTCTAAAGCCCTGGACTCCCTTTCAGAGGGGAGTGGATTTTTAGTAGTGGCAGATGCAACCCCTTTAGGGCCCTGGGAAATAGTTTCAGGGTCAGCAGAGTGGGCCTTGTAAAGGAAATGATGTGAGTCCGGGACCCTGTAGTACCCATCGGGTTTGACAGGAGCCGGAGGAAGGGAGTCAGGGGTAATGCTAGACTCAGAGTACACATAATCAATGACATTCAAAACAGGAGGAATGCAAAAAGGTCCTTAATCTCTTCCTGGAGTCAGAGAATTCCTGGCCCTGCCATTTGAAATGCTCTCTCATGGAGTGAAGGGTCTCCCCAAAGGACAGCTCTTCAGGAATGGAGGCAGAGGGGATAGATTCCTCTGCATCAGAATCCTCGTAGGCCGCAAAGGCCTCCTCCTGGTAGTCTGAAAGAGCAGAGCCATCTGAGGCCTCATCAGAGGACTGGGGATCAGTGGGCTCAACCCTGGGCCTTTTGTCTAGAGGAGGTTGAGAGCCCCTGTCCAGATGTGGCTGAGAGCCCCTAATTAAGGAAATAAGGTCCTCAGCTAAACTTAAAATCTGGGAACCTGTAGTGGATCCCTGAGGAATAGCCTTGGGAGGCAGAGATTTTGGCTGTTTAGCAGCTTTAGCCCTTGTGAATGCCTTTATGGACATGGATGCAGGAGGCCTGGCTGCTCCACGTGCTGGCGTAGTTTTGTCTAGGGAAATAGTGTCGGATGTTTCCGGAACACCGGTTTCAGATGGAAATTCTATAACCGACTCAGAAGAGGCCTCCGGGGCCGAGGTTGTCGGTTGTGCGGTTTCGACGGTCGGAAGTACCAAGGACTCTGTTTCAGCCGAGACCGAGACACTCACGGTAGGCCTAGGCGTGGTTTCAGCCGAAACCACGGTCCGCGTGTGTTGGCCCTTGTCCTTCCGTTTTTTGGTTAAATGAAAAGTCAGAGTCTCCGACGGCATATTGTAACAGTAACTAGCCCCAAAAAATTCCTCTGCAAACTCCGCCCGACGCCCAAGAGTGCGTCGGTTGAAGGAGGCACAGGCTGTACAGGCCAAGACGTCGTGGTCTGGGCCTAGGCAGGGGAGGCAGTAAGAATGGAAATCCTTATGAGGTATTTGTTTCCCACAAGTTAAGCAATTATTAACTTTAAGCGTTTGATCTGACATCGGCTGAGGCAAGAAAGAGTCCCCAACGGGGTACTTAGCTTTTGAAGTCTTCGGTAGCTGAAGTTACAGGAGCTGGCCAACTGGCACTTGCGAACTGCTTCTGCTTCGGGCACCATGCGGCAAGAAAGACTGGGGAAGATGGCGTCGGCTGACCCTTTTATACCCCAGGCGGTCTGACGTCGGGGAGAGAACGACATCAGCCGACGCCGGACCCAGACTTTGGAATCCGGCCGACCGAAGGGCTGCCTGAGGCAGGACAACCCCATATGCAAGGACTGCAGATGCATCCTTGAAGGACATCAAACCCGATATCACTGCCGCAACTGAAACATGGCGAAAACCCTACATTAAAGGACACAGAATTCCTCCCCCAGGTTTAACCTGTCTTAAGGCCAATAGACCCCAAAAGAAAGATGGGGGCATCTCTCTAATATACCCCACTTCCTTCACTAATGTCCCATATGCAAAACCCATCCCACCATTCTCCACAGCCGAACTGCTAGTTTCTTTCCTGAAAATGAAGGATTGCAAGAACCTCTGTGAGGTAGTCATTTACATACCCCAACAATAACATCCCATTTCTAGAGGAAATCTTTGCCTGGGCATCTACTAACTTAAAAAATGAGACAATCATACTGGGAGATGTAAATTTCAACTGGTTAGATATATCCCCTCACCACTCTACCTGCAACATCAACATATATAATTTCACCCAACTAGTTACCAATATAACCAAGCCTAATAAAAATAATACTAATGGCTCAATCTTAGACTGGATTTTAGTGTTCAATCCAAATAAGATCGCATCCTCTGGTATACTCTCCAAATGTACAAGTGACCACTTACCTATCTTTATACTATGAGAATGTACTACAACAATCAGACATCAGTACAGGCAAACCAGAGATTAATTGCATTTCTATCCATCCACCTTTAATCAAAGGCTGCAAAGCATCAATTGGAAAGTACTAAAATTTCTTCCCCTTGATGAGGCAGTAGAGTTCTTCAACTCAACTTTCCTCAACATCCTAAACAATCTCGTTCTCCTTAAGAGGGTAAAGATCAACCATGCCAGTAGGCCAACAAAATCCACTAAGCAACTCATGAAACACAAGACAAATCCTGGAAAATATGGCAAAAACACAAAAACCCATCTAACCTTGCACAATGCAAAAAAACTCCAAACCAGATTAAGAGCCAGTACATTACCTTACATTAAACAATCAACACAAAACTCAAAAGAAATTGTGGAGCTCTCTCAATTCTTTATTAAATCCAAATTCTACCAATAATCCTTGCCCAGACCTAAATAAAACACCCACTGAAATTGCTGCAACCTTCAATTCCTACTTCAAATCGATACTATAGCCAATTTAACCTCTACCTATCCTCTGACCAACCTGACCACCACAGAAGTCTGCAGCAAATACCAATATACCATCCATTCCCAACTTTACTCTGTCCACCATACCTACCTCCAGTATTAAAAATTGCTAATAAAACTCAAACAATGCACAAATGCCCCTGACAAAGTACAGTTGTGTACACTTACCATAAATGTAGATGTTAGAGTATAGTCACTGTTGCAGTCATTACATTTGGGTTATCTGCTTGCAGTAGCTCTGTCAGCCGGATTAACAAAGTCTTGGGTCCTGCGTCAGTTGCTGTCCCTTCTTCCATGACATCAGGTCATCAAGAGGTACAAAACATGCAGCCGACACCATTACATCAGTTTTTCTTGCCCCAGATGTCAGGTGCCCCCCTAATGGGAAGCAATTAAAATCTATAAATACAAGGATATACCTCCAACAAAAAAGCAAATACACCAAAAAGCTTTTTGAGCATAGTAAGTGAGAGTAGAGGTATAGCCAAAAGAAAAAAGGGGGCTGGAGGGAGTCTAACCAGGACTGCAACAGTGAATACACTCTAACATCTACATTTATGGTAAGTGTACACAACTGTACTATGTTCTTCGTGTTTCACAGATGCAGTCATTACATTTGGGTAGATTCCCAAAGCTAAGGTTGGGAGGAGGAATTTAAATAGAATTAGGACCAGCTATAAGGCCCCGCAAGACTGCAGTGGCAAAATCAGCTCTGGATTTAGAGAAAATTGGCAAATGATAATGCTTGATGAAAGTATGTACAGAAGTCCAGGTAGCAGCTTCTAGGATGTCCCTAGTAGGGACGCCCCTGAGAAAGGCTGTAGAGGTAGATGCAGACCTGGTTGAATGGGGTCTGATGCCCTGTGGGATAGGTTTTCCATGGTGCTTATAGCAGAAATGAATCCAGTGGCCTATCCATTTTGAAATGGTTTGTTTTGAAATAGCTTTCCCCTCTGTCCCTGCAGCAAATGCCACCAGCAGTTGTTCAGATTTCCTTTGAGGTTTAGTCCTGTCCAAGTAGAATCTAAGTTGTCTGTACACATCTAAAGAGTGCAGTATCCGTTCCCCTTTGTTCTGCAGGTTAGTAAAGAAGGTAGGCAAATGAATGGACGGATTAAGAGCCACACTGAATACCACCTTGGGCATGAAGGAGGGATTGGTTCTGAGGGACAGATGATGAAAGGTTCCACTGCCATAAGGGCCTGTAATTCAGATTCCCTTCTTGCAAAAGTAACTGCTAAAAGAAAAGCGGTTTTCCAGGAAAGAAATTTTAAATCTGCAGTAGCAGCTGGGTCGAAAGGAGGAAGAATGAGTTTCTCCAAGACAAAGTTAAGATCCCAGGCTGGAGTTGGAGTTCTCCTGGATGGCCTTAAATTTTTGGCCCCTCTGAAAAACTGCTTGAGCAGTGGGTGAGAGAAGAGGGGAGGCTCTGTGCTATAATGAGCTGAAATGGGTGAGACGTGAATTTTGATGGAGGAAAAGGACAAGCCCTTATGAAGCATCTCAGTCAAGTATTGTAGAATCCGAGGTAAATTGGGCAATGCTGCGTTCATTCCTTGAGATTGCAAAAGATTTTGCGCCTGGAACCATTTTGCAGCATAAGATTTTCTAGTACTAGGCCTCCTTGCTTCTAAAATGATATCCATCACTGATTGACTGAGGGATGGTAAAGGAGAGATTAGGTAATTAGCCAGGCTGTACGTTCAGGGTTTGCAGCTGCGGGTGCAGAATAGAACAGTTGTGTACCTACCATAAATGTAGATGTTAGAGTGTATTCACTGTTGCAGTCATTACAATTGGGTTAGCCTGCTGGCAGGCTACCCGCAGTCGGCCTGAATTCCGAAGTCTAGGTCCGGCGTCTGTTGCTGTCGCCTCCTCCCTGATGTCAGTGCGCCAGGGGTATAAAAGATGCAGCCGACGCCATTTTCTTCAGTTTTTCTTGCCCCAGATGTCAGGTGCCCCCAAAAGGTTAGGCTAAAAATATGTCAATTAGCATACATGTACTAAGTAACAAGTTTCCTTCTTCTACAAGCAAATACACCACATAGGTTGTATAAAAATAGAGAAGTACAGATAAGGTCCAGCAAAGATAAGGGGGATGGTGGGAGGGTAACCTGGACTGCAACAGTGAATACACTTCTACATTTATGGTAGGTACACAACTGTACTATGTTCATCGTGTTTCACTGTTGCAGTCATTACAATTGGGTTGAATCCCAAAGCTAAGGTTGGGTGGCTGGAACGATATAGAATTAGGAGAGGCTATGAGGCCCTGCAGAACTGCAGCGGCAAAGCCTGCCCTGGATTTGGAGTAGAGAGGTAAGTGGTAGTGCTTAGTAAAAGTATGCACTGAACTCCAGGTTGCAGCCTCTAAAATATCTTTGGATGGTACTCCTCTGAGGAAGGCTGTTGAAGTGGCTGCTGCTCTGGTTGAATGTGGCCCAATGCCCTTGGGTACAGATTTGCCATGTTGAGAAGAGCATAGATGAATGTAGTGACCTATCCACTTTGAAATGGTCTGCTTTGAGATAGCCTTTCCTTGTGATCCTGCAGCATATGCTACCAGTAATTGCTCAGTCTTTCTGAAAGCTTTGGTTCTGTCCAAGTAGAAGCGCAGCTGTCTGTGCATGTCCAAAGAATGCAGAAGTTTCTCACCCTTACTCTGTGGGTTTGGATAAAAGGTAGGCAAATGAATAGTCGGGTTGAGGGCCACACTGGACACTACCTTAGGCATAAAAGTGGGGTTTGTCCTTAGAGAACCCCTATCCAGATGGAAAATTATGAAAGGTTCCACAGCCATGAGTGCCTGTAGCTCTGAGACTCATCTTGCAGAGGTTACTGCTAGGAGTAGAGCTGTTAGCTGTAGCGGCTGGCTCAAAAGGAGGCAGAGTGAGTTTTTCCAAGACATAATTGAGGTCCCATGCAGGGATTGGAGAGCTCCTTGGAGGGCATAAGTTTTTGGCTCCTCTGAGGTACTGCCTTAATAAAGGATGAGAAAAGTGGTGGTTCTGTATTGTAATGAGCTGACATGGCAGAAGCATGAATCTTAATTGATGAAAAGGATAGGCCTTTGTCCAGCATCTCAGTTAAGTATTGCAAAATCTGAGGGATATTTGGTACAATCATGTCAATTCCTTGTGTCTGGTTCCAAGCACAGAATCTCTTCTTTTTCTGCATAAGATTTTCTGGTACTGGGCCTTCTGGCCTCCAAAAAAAAACATACATAACCGCTTTAGAGAGATGTGTTTTGAAAAATTAGGACTGGATACCAGTGCTGGCGGGGCCAGTCTGGGGCAATCAGTATCATTTTTGGCTTCTCTTGTCTGACCTTTAGGAGTACCTTGGGGAGGAGAGGCAAAGGGGGAAAAGGAGTATACTGTTAAGTCTTTCCAGCTGAAAGATAGAGCACCCACTTTCCATGCTTGTTTGTGATAAGTCCTTGTGCAGAATCTTTGTAGCTGGCGGTTGTGAGGGGAGGCAAATAGATCTATGTCCGGGAATCCCCAATTCCTTGTTATTATTTTGAAGACTTGTGAATCCAATTTCCACTCGTGGGGATCCATGAGGTTTCTGCTTAGTTCGTCTGCCAGAGTATTTATCTTTCCTGGCAGGAATTGTGCTTGCAGATGTACTTGGTTAAGTCAATGATGTGTCCCACAAAGTCATGGTTAGTCTGTAAAGGGGGTAGGAATGTGTGCCTCCCTGCTTGTTTAATGTACCACGACTGTAGTATTGTCCGTCTTTATCAGTAGTTGTCCTGGATGCAGTAGATCATTGAAGGCTGTCAGGGAATTCTGAACAGCTTGCATCTCTTTTTGATTGATATGTAGATACATTTGGATTGCGGACCATGAGCCTTGAACGCATCTTCCTGCCATGTGGGCCCCCCAGGCGTAATCTGATGCATCTGTTGTCAATGTTTGCCTGGCTGGGGGTACGGTGAATGGCTGCCCCTTGTTGTGGTGGCAGGCCTTTGCCCACCATCGCAACTCCTGTTGTAGGCAGGGAATGAGTGTAATAATTTTTTCCAGGCTGTGGCAATGTTGAGTCGAAGCACTTTCTAGATACCATTGTAGTTTCCTCAAATGCAGTCTTGCATATGGAATTAGCAGAATGCAGGATGCCATGAATCCCAAACACTGCAGGATTTACCTTGCAGTTAACTGGTTGTTTGTTGCCAACCCTTTGAAGTAAGTAGTCAGTTGCCTTTGTTTGCCTGGCGTGAGATAAGCCATCTGGGCAGTTGTATTTAAGCTTGCACCCAGGAATATTATCTCTTGAGAGGGTACAAGTTTTGATTTCTTTTCGTTTACTGTGTAGCCTAGGCATGTTAATAATCTTTTTACAAATGCCAGATGCTGTAGTAGTATGTCCTTGTTCTCTGCTTGAATAAGGCAGTCGTCCAAGTAAGGATATATTTGTATTCCTCTTTGTCTGCAAAATGCAATTACTGGAACCAGGCATTTTGTGAAGACCCTGGGCGCAGTAGATAAGCCAAAGGGCAGTGCAGAGAATTGGTAATGCATTGAGCCAGCTATGAATCTGAGGTATCTTCTGCATGACTGTCTGATTGGGACATGCAGGCAAGCCTCTTTTAGGTCTAAAGTTACAAGCCAAGCCTTCTTGCCCAGCATGGGCAGAAGCTGCTGCAGAGTCAACATTTTGAATTTTGGAATATCCAGGTATGCGTTTAGAATAGGTAGGTCCAGTATTGGCCTTCAGGCTTTGTCCTTTCTGGGTACCAAGAAACGTAGAGTAAAATCCTTGTCCCTGCTCTTGCTGTGGTACCTGCTGAATGGCCCCCATTACCATGAGGGATGTAACTTGTTTTTGTGCCTCTGCCTATTGATTTTTTGGCAGGTCTGGCATACCGCTTGGCCTTGGCAGGGTGTGAAAGTGGAACCTGTAACCTTGTGACACTATGTTCAAGACCCATTTGTCCTCGGTGATTAGGTGCTAGTTGAGAAAAAAGTGCTAGTTTTCCCCCTAAAGGAGCTGCCAGTAGATAAGTGCTTGGCGCTGGCAGGGGGAAGTCATTGGGACTGCTTTCTGTATGGCATTGACTTGTCTTCTCCGCTTTTGGTGGTAGAAGCACCCCATTTTCTTCAACACTACAACTGCTTTAACACCAAAAAAGGTATCGTGCTGTAATGGAGCATCTAGTAATTTTGCTTTAACATGATCAGGCAGATCCTGTTCCTTTAACCAAGCATGCCTCCTAATGACAGAACCCGTAACAGCAGCTCTGCAGGAGGCCTCCAAAGAATCAAAACCACATTGTAAAGACAATTGATGAGCAGACTCAAAAAATAGTAGGAAAGTTTCCTTCATTTACTTTTAGGAATAATAAAAATTTGAAACGGCTTTTATGTGCCAACTCAGGAGTAGCTAATATTAATATTGATAGATCTTCTGGTAAAATAGGCACATTTCCTTGCCATCATTGTAATTATTGTAAATATATCTCTAAGAATCAAGTTTTTAAACATCCTATAATTGATGGCTTTTCCTTAATCCCGAAGCTTTATGCCTCATGTGATACTACAGGCCTAATCTATCTAGCAACCTGTACATCATGCTCTAGTTTTTATATTGGGATGACCAAGAGAAAATTAAAAAATAGGATATATAACCACCTATATGAAATTAAGCGTGGAAATGAATTAAATGCCTTAGCCATGCATATCAAACTCTGTCCTGGTCATTCTTTTGTATTTAAAGTACTGCAAATTGTTAAACAAAATTCAAGAGGAGGAGACTATATGTTATTACTTAAACAAAAAGAATTATATTGGATATTCAAACTCAAGGCACATGTTCCACCAGGCCTGAATACTTATATAACACTTAGATCTCACCTTAAATTACGGAGATGAATTAAAAACATACTTTGTCCCCCACTAAAGTATCATGACAGAAATAGTTAGTTAAACAATATTTTACATTTCATATAATGTATTATACATTTGTTTTTGTCTAGTTAAGTCAACCATTTAAGCACCATGACAGAAATAGTTAAACAATATTTTATATTTCATATAATGTACTACACACTTGCTTTTGTCTAGTTAAAAAAATTTTACATTTTTTGTTTTGCATTGATTGTTATCTTAGTAATTTATACATCATTATATATGATTATTCATATCTATATTTATCTTGTCTATTTAATATTTATATACAGCTAGATTTAGGTGCTAGATCCTAGGTTTTAATATTTAGAAGTCTTATATTACATACACAGCATTGTTTATTAACTTAGGCATATATAACAAAGGTATAATATCAAGTGTATAAATTTTAAAAATTTAAAGAATTTTATATTTCACATTTATATTTCACATTTACTTGTTTAGTATATGCATTTGTTGAAATGTATCTATCCATTTGTTTATTTAGAAATGAATATTTTCATGGCATTGCTACTTGAAGGAATCCAAAGTCATCAATTTTTATTGGTTAATTGATTTATTACTTAATTAATTTATTGCTTGTGATGCTCTTGATGATGATGTTATTTTATATAAAAGGAATCAACAGTAATGTTTTAACTTATGGTCTGAGGAAGCGTATCTGTTGATACGCGAAAGCGCTTACCCAATAAAGCTGATTTTACACTTTAAGCCTGTTCGTGGTGAGTTCCAGGTTTTCTCTTTCTTCACATTGTAAAGTATGCTTTCCAACTGATTCAGCTACATGCAATAAAGCCTGCATTTCTTTATTTTCTGCACATTCAGAATTTGTCGACATTTTCTGTTTAAGCAGTGACATTATGTATTGCTGATATTTAAGCATATGAAACTGACAATTTAAAGCCCTTATAGCCAAGGTTGCAGAAGTGTAAATCTTTTTACCCAATCTGTCCAATGCCCAGGAATCTGTCCGAGGGGGTAGGGTTTTTTGAAGTGGAAGCCTTGACCCCCTTAGGACCCTGAGATATACTTTCTGGGTCAGCAGCAAGGTTTTTAAAAAGGAATTTGTGGAAATCTGGAACCATGCATCATCTGTCTGGCTTAACAGGAGCTGGACGTAAGGAGTCTAGAGTCAGACTGGACTCTGAAAATACATCTACAATGTCTAGCACAGGTGGGATACCAAGGGGCCTGTGCTGAGGCAGTAAAAGAAAGTCTCTGAGCCTTTTCTTAGATTCTGAATAAATCTTGGCTCTCCCACTGGAAATGCTCCCTCATGGTATGCAGTGTTTCCCCAAAATAATAATCCTCAGGTGGAGAAGCTGGAAAGGTAGATC